>NC_142819.1:1871344-2171344 GCF_057945365.1 Rhopilema esculentum | reverse complement strand
ATAGAGGCAGAACAACAGCTTCATTTGATGCAAGAACTCATGGAGGAAAAATTTCAAGAGGTGAGAGCTGATTTTGTTAATGAAATTGGAAGATATCAATTCGAAGCTAAAAAATTCAAGCAAAAGTTTGAGCAAACTGCTGCAGAATTAGAAAAAGCTCAATCTGAATTGGAAGCAGTTGTTCTGTACAGACAGGATGATATTGACAGACTTTTAAAAGAAAAACAGGCCCTGAAAGTCGACCTTAAAGGGAAAAAGGCAAGACTGCAGTGCTTAGAAGCTTTGAATGGTGAGCTTAAAAGCCATCTTAAAGAAAAGGAAGGCCACCTAAGACACGTTCAAAGCTTTTCGAGCTACAAAGAAGGCAATGGGCAGCTAGATGCCTCTGAGACACTAATTTTAGAGAAATGCAGCGAGATCGAGCAACTGCATATAAAAGTAGAGGAACTACAAGACATAAGTCCTGACAAAGAAACATTAAAGCTTAAAGAAGAGTTGGATCAAGTGAAGAAAGATCAACTAGTCAAAAAAGGGGAGATTGAAGACCTTAATAAGAAAAATGAAGAGTTGAGACAACTTTTGAAAGAGCTTCAAGGAAAACTGCTCCATGAAGAATTGAGCCACGAGGAGAATGTGAAATCAACAAAAGAGCAAGAAAGAAAATTAGAAACAAGTCTTGCCGAATTTGAGCAGGAGAACATTTCCTTGAAAAGAAAATTAACAGATGCAGAGGTTCAAGCACAGGCCTACTCTAAACAGCTCTTAGATATGGAAGAAAAACATAGAGAACTCACAGAGAAAGTTGACAACAGCATAGAGCGGGAGAAGTTTCAATCAGTCATGGATCAACTCGATAATCAAAGCTCTAAAATCGAAGGTTTGTTGAAGGAGAAAGAAAATCTTGAAACATCATTTAAGGAAGAGCAAGAAGATCTCAATGAAAAGTTAGACAAAGTTCTTGATGCCAATATTGATCTGGAGAAAAGCTGCATCGACCTAGAGAGTATTTTGGAACAGAAAGAAGCAACAATCAAAACATTAGAGAAATCTTTGAAGGAAATACAGGAAAATACCAAGGTAACAACAGCACCTTTGGCTGAAGAGAACAAAATGCTTAAGGATGACCTTGCAAAATCACTTGATGAAGTTGCTGCACTTAGGGCTCAGATTATCAAGTTGGAGAAAGATCTCGAAGCAAAGAAACAAGAAGCAACAGAGCGTTCGAAAGATATCAAGGAAAAGATTCAGACCTTTGAAAAAGAGAAGGTGTCTGCCAAAGGCCAAGTATCAGATCTAATGAAGAAGATCGAACAAATACAGGCAGATATTCACATCAAGGAACAAAATCATCAAATAGAAAGTCAAAAATTAAATGAGCAGCTTCAACAAGCAAGGTCACAAGAAAAGAAGCTTGTGGAGGACAACATGAATCTTAAGGAAAAGCTTGATATGGAAACTGAGATTGTTAAGGATCTGGATAAAACAATCCAAAAGCTACAAGAAGAAAACAGAGAGCAAGATGCTTCCAAATCTTCGATAGCGAAAATAAATGGTCGCGTTACTGAGTTAGAAAGCAGCTGCTCAAATTTAAAAGCAGAGTTGAAATCAAAAAAAGAAGAAATTAGACAGTCTTATGCAAAGCAAGCTGACCTGTTTAAGAAGATCAAAGACAGAGAAAATATGTGTGACATGCTTGAGAAAAAGCTTTCTGCAACAGAAGAGCAAGCAAAACAAGAAAAAATGCATTGGCAAAACAACTCTAAGAAAGATTTGGAGCAAGCTAAATCAACAATTGATGAGCTGACAAAAAGCAAAGAAGAACTGCTTACTGAAAACATGAAACTGAAAGAACAAGTCGCTAGTTGCGAGCAAAAACAGAAGCATCGCACAACTGTTGCTGGAAAGGAAAAAGAGCTATCTGAAAAACTTCGAGAGCTGTCTATGAAACTTGAAGAGATGAAGGAAAGAGAAAAGCTAATCCAGAAGCATAATTATGAGATTAAGAAGACACTTGATGCAAAAGATCTTCAGCAACAGAAACTGGAAGAAGAAGTTAAAGTCCTCAACTTAAAGCTGGAAGCTAAGGAAGGTGAGGACAATGAGGCCATATCTAGCATGGATGCTTTGAAGAAAGAAGCTGAGGACTGGCAAAGAAAATTTGATGATCTTGCCTCTACCTTGTCCGATACTGAAGCTAACATAGAGATGATTGCTAAAAGGTCATCAGCAAAAGAGAAAGATTTGGAGGCACAGAAGCAACACATAAAGGAAGAACTTGAAACTGCCAAATTTAAGCTGAAAGAAAAAGAGGCAGAACTGCTTTTGATGCAGAAAAGAAGTGAAAACAACGAATTGTTGTCTAAAATGGTTGATGAAAGGACAGAAGAATTAAAAGCAAAAAATCAAAGTATCCAGCAGCTTGACAAGGAGAACAAAAAATTAGTCGATGAAACGAAAAAGTTGGAACGAATAGTTACTGAATTAAAGAGGAAGACAAAAGAGCTTGAAACAGACAACAATGAGTTGAAACAAGGAAAGGGAGTCTTGGAAAAGCAGCTGGAGAAGCAGAAGACAACATCTCGGATTCTCAAGAACACAGAGAACGATTTAGAGAAAGCATATGATGAGATTCACGAGCTGAAATCCGAGAAAAAAGAATTGCTTTTAAAATGCGAGCAGCTTCAAACAACACTCAGTCAAATGGAGAATCGCCAGACAGTTGAAACTGAAAAGTAAGTTAAACATAGAGCTTTAAATATGTTTATAAGAGTATTATGTAGACATGCTTTATCTTCATGAACTTTTTCCACGTCTTTGTCCACGAAATGTTTCATTTATTCTTTTTAAATATTCCGTAAAAGTTAATTAAAGCCACGAGAAGGGGACCTATCTAAATATTTAGGCTGCTTAAATGTTTAGGCAGGGAAGTATGCTTAAAAAAGAGGTGTCTGAAAAATATTTTTGAAAAAGATTAATATTGACGCCATTTATATTCCAATTTATAGATAATAGAGAATGTTGCAACCAAGATTTAGTCAATGAAAATGTCTTTATCTTCTTCAGAATCATTAAGGTCATTTAATGATTCGGAAGAAAAAATGGAGCTTATTTCAAATTTTCACAATGGGAGAGTGGCTTAACTGAATTTTGCAGTATTTAAAAATTTTTGCAGAATTTTACTTTTTCCAATTCTAATTTCAAATTTCTAATTTTTCAATATCTAGGACATTACAGTTTTAACTACGCCCATCCCTATATACCATCATTCGTATCTGTACATATTAATCCATGTTGTCAAATGTCACTTTATCTTATGCAAAAAAAAACGAGTAAATCTACTTGTTTGATAAACGTTTATAATTTTTACCTTTAGCACTAAAGAGAATTTGGCCATTAAAGAGAGCTCTTCCAGTAGTTACGAATCTGACTTTGTAGAAGATAGCCAATCTTCGGAAGAAAGCAACAATGATGAAAGAACAAAATCAGTAAAAGATTGCGCCTCTGATAAAGAAAAGTCAGCAGAAAAATCGAGTGAAAAGGAAGATGTGACTTTTGGCGACGATGACGCCTTTTTGGACATATCAGAAGAAATTATGGAGTTTGAGGGTGAATATAATGTCACTGAAGACATTACAGTAGAAGAAGATTATCTTGCCAACCATCTCGATGAATATGATTTTGTTGAGGCTATAGAGCCACTGGAGGAAGATGAAAAGCAAGAGAAGAAACTTGGAGACACCCCCGTCAAGGACTGTACTCCAGCTGAAAAGAACACCAATGAAGTTAATTCTCACAAAAACCACGCTGCAGAAAGAGGACATGGGAGAAAAGAAGAGCAAAAAGAAGGTCAGGATAATGATATTTCTGATGTTTTAAAAAGTATGAAAACTGGAAATAGAGATGGAATACTTGTGGTAGTTGTCAAATTGTCTGTATATTTTTGTATTGTTATTAATTTTATTGACAGCTATAGTTGAACAGAGAACAATTTTAGGATGTATTTGCTTGTCAAAAAATATGCATCACCATTATCATTCCGACACTAAAACGATAATAAAGAAGTTTAGAAGCATTTTAACAATTAGTTTCAGCAAAAACATGTTCACGTTTGCTGAATTAAGAACTGGCAAAGAGTTGTTCTAGTGGATTTGAATGATCTTTTTTACCATTTCCTTGTGACAGAAGTTAGTTCAAACAAGTTTGGAATTGATGAAGAAGAAGATGACATGCTTAGCTCGTTCGTGGCAAAACAAAAGACAAAAAAGACAAAATCATCTTCAAAGATCACAAAAATCCCATCGAAACAAAAACAGATGGCTAAAGATTTGGGTTTTGACGACGATGTTGAAATCGACGATCTCATATCAGATATCGAAATGAGTGACGAGAGCCAAAGCAAAGGTGACAAAAAAACCAAAAAGGCCATTGGGAGTTCCAGTTCATTAGACGCATCAAGCCCCTCAGATTCAGGCAGCGACTCAGACACTGGCATCAAACCACAGCAAAGTGGACTTTTGTTTAGTCCATCTCTTACGTCACCAAAACCACTAGGAAGAAACATGCTGTTGCCTGCACTTAGGGCAAAACCAAGATCGTTGCCCTCTTTACACAATTTGAAGAAACCAAAATTTTAATATACTTAACTTTCCAATTATTTGATGTGTCGAACTTTTAATATCTCAATAAGTTTTTTGTAGCTGGCATTTTTAAACATTTGTATATTGAATTGAGTTTGTGTATCAAAGATTTTTCAGTCAAAAAACATGACTCGTTCTTGCTTAAGTCTTGGCTTCTTTACTTATTGAAAACAATTTTTCTTGTTTGGCAAATCAAAAAAAACATATCAGGTCAAAGTTCGGGCCTCGAACCTCCAACAGGGATTTGAAGAAGGAATAGAGGAGCAATAAACGAAACATTTAACAAAATATTTACTTCAATTCAGAACTAAAAATCTCGTATAATTTAAGGGCTGTTCAATTACGTTGTTACCATTCGTTAAAAGAAACAAGCCTTACCTCATAGACTGGTATAGTTTTTAATGATTTCCTTGTGGCAAGATCCCACAATATTACAACTTTGTCACGTCCAGCACTGTAGTAAACAAAATTGTACGGTAAATGCTTCAAAGTATAGATTCAACACAGAATACTAAGTCATAAAGCTGTTAGGACCATTGAATAGTTAACAATTAGTTTTGAAATTTGTTATTTTTGTGATCCAACAGTATAGATTCTTCATATTATTTTCAAATGTTGTCCAATGATATTATCTTTATTACTCTTCTACTCCTAGATCCCTAGCTCCATTTAAAAATCATTATCTAAAAGAGCTTTTTCACTAATCGATTATGCTAGGTACTAGGTCTCTGCATTGCAGATCCGATTTAAAGATACCAGGCAAACTTCATGACATGACATTTTAAAACATTACCTGATCATTTTCTCGTTGTCTTCGAAGAATGATAGATAAGTCACATTACTGTAGTGGCCTTTTGGCGTCTAAATCCATCTAGGAATTACAGAAAATGAAACAATAATACATTTACCTTGTAACTAATATAACTAATAGTTGAAGTGCGTGCACATATTCAAGTGATTTTCCATGTCTAGATTCTTGACTGCTTGTTATCTATAATAAACCCATTAGTAATATCAAAATTCCGCTGAAAAAATAAACAAAATGTAAAATTATCCAGTTATCTATGCGCAAATGACCGAGCTCCACCCTTCTCAGGAAACCGCTTCAGTTTTCAGTTTTCAAGCAGCATCAGTTTTCTGGATGCCAGCTAGGTTTTGAGAAAACAGTTTCACTTTTCCAAATCACAAACGGATAAAAACTAAAGAACAAAGAGTTAGTTCTGCATCATTTTCGAAGATATGACTCTTTGTTTATTAGCTTTCAACACGAAATTTATTAGCTTTCAATTTATTTGATTCTTTACAGATGTAATTCTGTAATTCTGTAATTCGCCATCACAATGGAACAGACTTGGTAGGCATCGGGGTCATTCAAAAAGTAGATTCCAATTTTGGGAACATCTATCCCCCTTGTTAGCATTAGATCGTTTGCTGCTCCAGCACCTCTTCCTTTTATTACATCACCTAGTTATCAAACAAGGGGCACGGAAATGGGAGAGGAGGCCAAACAACTGTCATTGCATACTGGGATCTGCCTCGTACAGCACCATTTGCATTTGTGAGAAAGAAAAATTTGACAGAATATTAATCTTTTTATTGGCTAAGTTTGTAGCAATTGTTTGATATACCTGATCAGTATGATTCAATAGATTGAATCTTCTTCTAAGAATCGATTCTATAAAGCGTTGCTTCTCCATTTATTTCTCGTTTTGATTGTTCCTTGAATGAATTGATGTCGAAACAGAAAAGTATAATATGCAGTACAAGTATTATCTCAGAAAACAAAAGTTTTCTTAATAGGGGGGGGGGGCTCAGGGGAGCAGAAGGGGAGCTGCGCCCCTTCCTCTTTTTTTGGGCAATTCTAAAATATCATAGCTAATTTCCACCAGGATCAAATCTTTGATTGTACCGATATCAATTTTTGAAATTTGGATTCATGTGTGACCTTAATAGTCCTCTAGATAACTGAAATGTTTTGCTGCCAAAGCTGGCAAAATATCGTTAATCTAAATTCTACATCTTTAGATTTTTCTACTCAAGTAACAGGTAGACAAGGTAGAGAAAGTGATATATAGAGGGCCATGAAAACGAAAACAACTGAAACGTTCATTTTGTATAGGATATAGGGAAGGCTCTATGCCCCCCACACTACTGGGCAAAATCCACTATACTCAGCATAAATTTACCTTCTCCTAGTAGTGCGAGAACACTACATAACATACTGCACACTGCAGTTTGCCCAATATAGCGATGTGATTAGCTAAAAACATTAAATAATTGCAGTGTGAAAAATGCGAATGTTGATACGCAACACATTTGTACTCTGTTGTCGGATCAAGAATGGACTGCGAGATTGTGTTTAGGATTGATCGACCGAGTCCCTTGACTTTGTCTCCTCCACAAAGCAAGTTGTCAAGTATGAGTGAGTAATGATTCCAAGCAAACAAAAAAAGGATTTTCCATAAGCAAACCTTTCTGATGTACAGCTGGATGCATTTTTGAAGTTAACTATCAGGCGTGCGAATGGTGTGATAGGCAGGTTTTCTTTTTGTAAACATTGGTATCACAAAAGTTAAAATATTTGCAAGATAATACCGTAATGCATAAAATAGATGTCTTTCTTTTAAAAGAATTCTACTCCTAAAAACCAACATCAGTATGAATACATCAAAGGGGTTTATCCTTTATCGTTTTTACTTTCTTTGCGGTGCCAGTTTTTAAATGTTTTCCTATTTCTGAAGTCCTTCTCTTCTTCCCTGGGCCAGGGGATTTTTCAATCAAACTTTCATTTCTAACTTTCATAGTTTTGTGGTTCTAAAACAAAAGGATCAAAGTTTGTAATACAAAGGAGTTTGAAAAGCAAGGTTAATTATTTCAAAAAATATTGGAGAATTATCAAGAGAAGGAATAACATATAGCAATTCATAGTCTTTCTAAAACATATTTTTTAAGAATATAAATATGTTATTTGAAGTAACAAAATATGCAGATGTAAATCGTTGCGTCACTTCCAGCTATAATTACCTCCTTGTTTTCTTCTTGACTTGTTTCTGCTTCTAAGGGAGAATCTCCTTCGCAGGGCTCACTTTTTTGGGTTTTAGATTCATGAATCGTCTCCTCCGTTCCATCTGCAGCCTCACTTTGGTGCTGATCCCATGTATCCATAGCGATGAGATCACTGAGATGTTCTGTTTGCTGGTTGGAAGCTTGGCCAACGGATTTATGGTTCTTGTTTTCAGCATTCATTTCTTCATCGATTTCCAACTGCTCAGATCTAGGAGAAGAGAAAGACAACTTGGCTCCTCGGAATAAGTGGGTAGTAATTAAACTGAAAATTCCTTGTTTTTCTGCAGAGGTGTGCACTAGACTGCGAAAACACCATTTCAACTTTTTGCGAAAGGTAGTTAAGGGTATGGTAACTAATGACGTCAAAAGAAATATATCCTGTTCACTCACGCTTTAGTGTCGACATCCTTGACAGAAAGTCGCATGGATTCCCATGTGTATTCGAGAAATGCCGATTGCTGCAGAAACAGACGGAAGAGTAATGCAAATGCTCTTTGACATGAATTTAATTGGAATTTTATGAAGCAATTTCAGTTTTTTTTATTTATGTTATCAGACTTAAGTGAATCATTGATTTTAAATTTCAGTTTTCTATTCAGTTTATATTTAGTAAAGAAATATGCAGGGGTCAATAAATTTTGAGAAAGTCTGTTTTTGTTTTATAGTACAAAATTGATTGTAGATATGTCTCAATAAGGGTATTGTATTAGCGGGAGAATGATGCAGAATTTATTTAAAATGTGAGAAGGTACAATCTTTTAATGTTTAAGTTATATTTTTATGTTTAATGTGCATAATTAATCTTAGGCCATCAGCAAATATTATTGAAACGATATACAGACTGTTTGAAAGACTGAAAATATCATACTACTTTTCACAACATTAATATTATAGACACAAAAATGCGTATCTTACCTGTAAAAGGCGATTCAGCCGATTGAAATGCCGTTCTAAAATTAAAAGTCACAAATTAGAAAAAATGAAATACAATCAAAAGGAAGAAATAGAAGTTCTTAATAAAACAAACAAAGAAAACCAGCATAGTATATCTGGTTTCTTCAACTACGAAAACTGTTATACCCGTGTATGGAAGAATTGCTTCGATGTTGTCCTTCATATCTGGCAGCTCAGTCAGTTCATCGGGTGATTTAAACTTCAGGATAATTGACAGTGCTGCAAGGAGAATAAAACCAAGTTGGTATCAACTATTGATCGGCCACGTGATGTTTCGAAGAAGTAAGGAGAAAATAGTCAGCACAGGGAAACAAACACGTGAAGAAGAAAGTGACCACATAATTTAAAGGGAAACGATGACGTCACAAAATACATTTTGCCTGAAGTGATTAATGAAAACCAAGACCAAATAAAGGCAGTTTGCTAAGGAATTACCAAATACTCTTGTTGCTATATTCCCGTATATTCGATAGAGATCCAACTTTGTTATCACATCGCCATTTTTCTTTATTAGCATATAAGGTCCTTTTGGGTAATAAAGTTTAAATCAAAAAATCTAAAAAAAAATTCGATGAGATTAAAAATGAAAATTACCTGTCTGTGTAGCGTGGCAGTTTTTGGCATTTGTGTTCCAGTCTCGCATATACTTGAGAATCAAATCTTTAAAATTGAAAAGCGATATAGGTAAATATTTTAAACAAAAGCATTCAAAGAAGAAAATATAAGAAAATACAGAAAACGTCTTTCAATTAGAATTCTGAGAGAATTCGGTGACACAAGTGCTGATTAGACAATCGCCAAATTTCATCCAATCCCTCTTTGGGGAGCATGAATTCAAATTTTGTTTTGTTTGCATTAATGACTTTTTTACCAAGAATAACAAGACTTTGAAAACAGCCAGTTTAGTCACAAAAGTTCACTCAAATGTTCGAAACTACCTCTTTGATTGCCTTTAATTCTTTACTGGTTTGCTCCAGAATCTAGAATCTGAAACACTTCGCATTACAGACAAAGAGAACAAAATTGAAAAAGTCAATGTAAATTTCACCAACCTATTTGATCGTCTCGCAGCCCACTCAAGACTGAGGCTAGCCTCTCCTCTCCATTGGCGTCAGCTAATAATTCTAAAAAGCAATGAACAACAAAGTGACTTCATTTGAAGCATTCCTTAAAGGTAGTGGAGATTGGCAAATTGGCACTATAAAATGGCATTTTATGTAGAGAACCCCTCACCCCTTAATTTTCAATTAGTAGACCCCACTCAGCGATGCTTTTCATTAGAGGAGATACACAAGTGTCAAGCAATATAAAATGTCAAGAAATTTTCTGTTCTAATACCAACTGATTTTAAAGTGCTTACCTTTCAAAATTGACAACACTGTAAACGGTCTTTCAAGTGATAGCGCAAGGCCGATGGCTTTCGTAAATTTCTTCTTGCCAAGCAAATTTGATAATTCTTGGTCCCTTGAAGTTAAAATGAATTACAAATATCAATCTTATTCAACCCTACACCTTAAATTTAATTTGATGGACTCAAATTACCAAGAAACTTCAAACTCTGGGCAGAGAATAGACAAGGAAAGTTCATTTTTCTCCGCCATAAATTCATTTTCTCCTTTCTTACTACCTAATTGTACGAGAAATGGAGAAAGCCATCACTTATCAAAAGAGTGGAACATATCCTAAAAACAATCAAACAACAGTGACAAGATTCCTATCGTAAAATTAAATCCCAAATTCTAAAAGAGCAATAAACAACCAAATGTTTACAAAACCAAATGTTAAAAATATCAACACCAAAATGTGAATAACACTGCTCCCATTTGCTAAAACAATAACTTCAAGTGCCATTTCTACAATATTCTTTTTGTAAAACAAAGTAATATAATTATATAGATCTGAGTTCTTTAATACTTAGCCATTACCGATACTTAATACTTGATTAAAACAATAACTCTGATAAAAAATGAAAGAAGTTTAACATCCCGGTGGCTCATTATTCGTGTATCACCACGCAATACTTGAAATTTTTCAATACAATTCTGTCAAAAAGCCTATTTTGAAAGAGAGATCAGCTCAAACTTTCTATGCACAATCTTTCTAACAGTTGTCACCCGCAATATTTTCATACTCTAACAGAAACATCATAGGCCCACGAAGTTTTCTGTTTAAGCAACATCCAACTTCTATCTGTAACTGCTTACTTCAGAATCATATTCTCTTGCTTTGCCTCTTCTTCTAATCTTTCTTCCTCCGTAACATCCTAACAGAAAATAATTGAAAACCTGATAACAACTAGAGTACCATAAGAAACAGCATCACAACACAAAGTACAGTGACATTGAAACTGAAACGAAGATCAAAGAATGGAAAGTAATGGTACGGTTTACTTTGAAAGAAAGAAAGAAACATATAAAGACAACAAACATCACGGGCTCTTTATATCATTTTCTAAAGTTTTATCTATGACACTGTCAACGATTTTATAACTTCTACTTTTTAAGATATTAACAAGGAATATACTTATTTGTTGTTGGTGTAGTGACATTTTCACTTACCTTCCAAATGTTCAACACAGAATCTCCTCCTCCTGTAACAAGAGTGTCTTCAGTCTTGTTCAAAGCCAACGACCAAACCTAAAACATCGTTTATGGTTCAAGGAACTTGCGTCGAAGGTTTTTTAACTTCAATAATCTACTTGCCTTTCATAGGAAGAACAATATTACAAATAGATTTAAAAAATCAAAAGTGTTGTTTACTTCGACGAGTTATACGTCAGAATCTTTACAGACTTGTTCGAGCGAAATTGCAAAGCTACTTTCTAAAAAATATGGTATTAACTAAAACAAAGAGATTGAAAACTTGAAGAAATTAATAGATTCTACATTACAAAGCCAATAGACCAGGCGGAGAATAGGGGAATGGTCCCCCGAGGGCGAAATTTATGGGACCGAGTGCTTTTGGTCAATTCGAGGGTGCTGATTTCGAAAATCGATGTTATACGGGGAATTTGGGGGGCCATCAGCCTCTTTTTCGTGTTTTAAGTCTCGTTTTCGTGTATTTCATGGAAACGAGTAAGAATAAAGTTTAAAGTGGAAATAGGTGAATTATTAAAGTAGATTTGGTATCCTTGCTGGGCATTAACGTTAAACATTTGATTTTAGCTTGCCGGGGGGGGGGCAAGCAGCCTCGTTTTCACAATGCTAACACTTTGATGTCAAATTACGTGTAAAATGAAGTCTTAACATAGCAAGAAATAACAAACATTTTTCAACGTAATTCATCTACATCTACCAATTACTGTCTTTCTGCTATAAAGAAGATTCTGACATGGTGATAGGCCGGAGCGAGAGGTCATGAAAATGTTCACAAAAGAGAGACAATTGAGAACCGAGTGATTGGAACCCAGGCCAAGCCGAACCTTTAGTTTCTTCCAGGTTTCTGGGTACATCACTTTCAGAAATAAGTAAAAGTAAATTACCTTTACCAATGGAAGTTTTATTAGAAGTGTTGTCTATACCTTGTCAAAATATAACAAATACTGTAGAAGAAAAAGTCAGCAGTTGCTTGTTGACTATGGAGGCAAGGGGAAGAGATCGAATGAATGAATTTAAAGAAAGGTTAACCAAAAGTCCTGCAGATAAAGACTTCTTTGGTCCCATCAAGAGAGAGCCTCTGACAACCTTCAAGGACTCATCAGTTAAGACTAGGCTAAAGATTAAAGGAAAAGAAAAAGAGATCACATTTCAGAGAGACATTCTTGGCATTCTAGTTGCATACTCGAACAAGCACGAAGCAGGTGTGGATCTCGAGACCACCCTGACATTTCCGCTTGCACCAGTATCGATGCCTCTCAGCACAGCAGATGGTGCCATCAGAAAGACCGTTAAGAGCAAACTGTATGAAGCTGCAATGAGCGACTTATCCATCGTTAGTCCAGATGAACTACCACCTACGGAGATATTGAATACGCACTTCTTGGACCTTGCCGCAGCCATTCAAAGTTTGGTTGGCCCTACATCTACTATAAGACAAATGGCGACCAACATACTTGCTTCAATTCCAGCCCGGTACACACAAATTGTTATTGTCTGTGATACATATAAGGACAACAGCATTAAGGGTGGTGAAAGAGTTAAGAGGGGTGTCAGTGGGAGATACGTTTTGCAAGCCCTGACATGAAGGTACCATGTGACTTTAACAGCTTCCTCTGCAACGGCAAAAACAAAGGAATGTTGTTTGATCTTCTTTAGTTAGCAATAATTGAGGATCGTAGTCAACTATTTAGCCGGACAGTAATGATCTCCAACAAACCACGAAAGTTACAGAGGATACTGTTGAAGTTCTTGAACACTGGGCCAGTAACCTCGAAGAAGCAGACACAAAGTTGGTGGCACTGGTTAAAGCTTGGGACTTTCCGCTCGATCATGCAGCCATGATTCGATCTCCCTCTGGTGATATCGATATTCTAGCATTGTTCTTGTCACACGAATTCAGCGGAACGAAAATTCTAGTAGATAATGGTGTTGGAAAACAAGGAAAGATAATCGACATGACATGATCTGGCCTTGAGATGGAGAAAAAGAAAGCGCTACTTGGCCTAAACGCTTTTTCTGGCAAGATTATATTTCAAATTTTTTTAGAAAGGGAAAGCAAGCATTTTGGAGGGCAATGCCAAAAAAAGCTAAATTCATTAGCCTTTTTACTGAGTTGGGAAACTCCGCGCAAGTGCTCGACAATCTCTTCAATGGTTTGGAGAAGTTTGTGTGTGTATTGTATGGAAACCAAGGAATATCCTCAGTGAATCTGCTGCGACACAAGTTGTTTGTGCAGAAATTTGAAAGAGAAAGGAAGATCATGGATCTCAGTCCTACCGCCATGCAAAAAAAACCTGAGGATTCATATTCTCCGTGCAAACTTCGTCGCCATGATGTTCAGGCAAGCTGATGGTTTGATGCTTCAGTTGAGCTCTCCAGCAGATCATGGTTGGGATGAAAAAGGATCAGTTCGTTGGAGTGAAATTTGTTACCCGGAAGATATATCTGAGCTTCTGCTTAATCAAGCTGAAGTCAACGAAAAGCTTGAAACTGAGGATGTCGAGTGTAGTGACTCTGAAGACGACTTTGAGGACCTTTGAAACGATCTAGCTTATCTTTCAAACTTTGCTTAGATGATCCGCAATGATTTCCATTATTGTTATTTATTAATTAGTGATAAAACAGTGCTGCATTTCCCCTATGAAATTGTAAAAATCAGTCTGGCTAGAGAAATGTTTAGCAGAAATTGTAAAATAACGCTAGTGGATCGTGAAAACGAGGCTGTTTGCCCCCCTGAAAAGCCAAAATTGAATGGTTAACTTTAATTCTCAGCAAAGATACCAAATCTACTTTTTAGAATTCACCCATTTCCACTTTAAACTGTTTTCTCGCTTGTTTCCATGAAAGACACGAAAATGAGACTTAAAACACGCAAAAGAGGCTGGTGGCCCCCCAAATTCCCCGTATAACATCGATTTTCGAAATCAGCACCCTCGAATTAACCAAAAGCACTTGGTCCCATAAATTTCGCCCTCGGGGGACCATTCCCCTATTCTCCGCCTGGTCTACAAAGTAAACTTTGAAAAACACACTTTATCTGCATGCCCATCCAGAGTATTTAGGCATTCGTTGGTTTTCACATTCCATACTTTGATTAGGCCGTCCGATCCACTAAAATGAAAAACAAGTTTTGCAAATTTAACGTAAATAAATCACGTTTGCTAACTAGGTTATGAGAAGGCTACTAGAGAAAGAAGTTATTGAAGTTCTATCCATTCACTAGACTTGCTTTCGTGCATTAAAAGGTATAAGATAAAGTCGTCTCGGAAAGGTGAAGAAAAAGTTTGATCAACAAAATCAAGTAAAATTGATTGTCGGAAGGGAAACAATACCGGGATGCTTTGCAATAATTGTCATTCCAAAATGTTAGAAATCCGATTCTTTATTTAAAAAAGAAAAGCACAATCTTCCAGGGGATTCCATGTACGTTAGTGCTTCATGATTGAGAGCAGCAAGGCAATAATTTGTGAATACCTTGATATTATCTGCATCCCACGTGTCATGAATTCAAGCCTCAGCACCGAATTGGTATGACCTTCCAGTGTCTAAAACGAAAAATTGCTTTTTAAATTCCAATATCTATTAACATTTGATTCCGTCAATTGTTTCTGACAAGGAAAAATATGTCTTAAGGGTATATGGGTTTTAATATCTAAATTTTTTCGTCTTGAATTCTAATTTTGATTATTACCATATCGTCTATAATCTAGGCTTGGATAAACTGAATCTAGGCTTGGATGAACTTAATCTAGGCTTGGATGAACTTAATCTAGGCTTGGGTGAACTTTAGGGCAACTACTCTGACCAAAGTATCTAATCAAGTCAAGCAAACATTAGCAAATTTCTCAATCCCACCTTCACACAAGTCAAATCTTTAATTGCCCATAGCTTTATTGTCGAGTCAGCTGATGCTGTTGCTAGGCATTTATCGACTGGAGAAAACGCTGCGCACCAAACTCCTCGTTTGTGACCACGCAGCGTCCCGTACGTGCCTCCGTCGGATGCAAGCCATAACTAGAATCCAAAAGAAGCTGATGAATTATTTAAAAATTGCCAAAAAAATGTTTCAAATCAAAATGATATTTAGGTTTACTTTTAATTTTAGAAGCTTTGGCCTTCTTTTGATATTTTACCAAGCCAATCAAAGATAAAGCTTCCTCTTTGTCTCAAAAAAGGTTTGATGGCCTACATTTGCTGTTTTATCTTGAGACCCCGAAGCGATGAGTTTGTCATTTGGAGAAAACACAACAGAGTTGATGTCCTAAAAACATATTTTTGTATGAAGTTTATTTCAACAAAAGAAATCGCAATATAGAATAACCTTCCTGAAAAAAGTTGCAATTAAACGTAAAAGATCTTTCTGCCGCAGTATCTCCAGAGGCCATATACATTTGAAATTACATATCTTTTTAAGTATCAAATGCTTTTGCAGTAAATTTATTCCTTTTGATATGAGAAAAAATGGGTAAAGTGTATTTAAATAATCATATTCACACTTAAATGCTGTGGGTCGACAAAAATTGGACTTTTTTGCATTCGTGTTCTTTCGCAGCATGCGCTGTAAATTCTGAGAACAACTAAAGAAAAATATCGTGACAAACCTTATCATGGGCTTTCACAGTCCATACAGCTTGAATCTTTGATAAACCATTATCCTGTCAAATTTATTCATAGAAATGATAAAGACTAACTCAATGAATTGATGAGGTTAGAACAAATATTTTTTTAATGGACGAGGCTCTACCCTCCATGAAACATTTTTTACTTGCATCAATTTTTTGTTTTTTTCCAAAAGTAAACATGGTTTACTCAGCCCACAGAAAAGATTCAAAACAGGATTTAATGTGCTTTCTAAGTAATGTTTGGTTTGCATTGGATAACTCCATCTTAAGAGTATAAACCTATGGTATCACCTCGAATATTTGTGGGACTTTCCAGCACTTCAGAGTTAGATCTTGACTTCCAGTTACTAAATGATCTGTGCTTCTTCTGTTGAAACAAGTAGAAAACGTACCTTAACTTTAATATAATTACAATAATTATAAGATGTCTGCTTATTTCAAATATATTAAACAGAAACAACAGCGAGCAAGAGCAACAAAAAATGTGTTGAATGATTTTAAAGATGCAACATCATTCATAAATGCTTCCTATTCTAGCAATGACCTATAGAGTTTGATTTCATCTAATGAAGGTGCATAAAATGGGATAACTTGCCGACAAAGTACCCCTGCTTGGCAAACAACAAAATCCCAAATGGGAACTCCTTGCGAGTAACAGCAAAAGGGACTTCAAATGTTACCCTAGGTTTGAGATGCAAACAGACTGAATGAACACTGATCTCTATAAACGATGAAAGAATATTGACTAAAACACAAGCGAATAAGGACAGCAAAACAAAGCTCGTACCTCATTCAGAGAGGTTTTCCTTTAGTAAAGAGATAATGCATATCATGTAAAAGCCTGTGTAAAGTTTGATGGTAAAAAAACTTCAATGTTAACACTGCTTTCTTTATATACTGTGAGCAACAGAAGGTAAAGAAAAGATCAAGTCATGGAGAAAAGATCCAGACACTGCTTTCTATAAACTGCATCACTTACTTCGGCCAAGCAATAGTTCCAACTGCATGCGTATGGCCAACCCCTAAGGCCACGCATGAAAAGGTTTTGTCATCGCCCAGTCTCCAGATCCTTAGACTGTTATCCTTTAATAAATAAGGCAAAATAAAATAGGAGAAAAGATTTAATTATCAATGTGAGAACAAATTCAAGTTCAAGATAAAGCCATTGGAAGATCAGTAAATGATTTACTTAGGAAGCAAAAAGGCCCTCTCAAAATGAAGTACTACATATCAAGCTTATTTACTCCTCTGCTATTCTACATTTGAAAGAAGCCTTCATTTAATAGAGAAGACATTTTAGAAAAAAGATAAAGCCTGGCCAATAATACGTGTTGAGCCTACCTTTGAACACGAAGCGATGTATTTGCCATCGAAACTTGCATCTAGTGCCATTATTGTATCTAGAACGGGAAATGATCATGTGCCACAATTAACAAGCTAACAAACTAAAGTAATTAAAAAAAACTAAATTATACGGTGTTGCAAATAAATTCTGCTATCATACACACAAAACATTGTACTTCGATTTTATTTCACTAAAATCATTAAATCACAGTTTTATCAAAAACAAACAAGGTACTTTCTAATGTTTTACCAAAGACTTGAAATCATTTTAAAAACTACAGTGTAAGTTCTGAGTTTTTTCACTGTCAAAAATCTCAATTTAAAACAAACCTGTGTGTCCATTCAATATTCTGCAATCCATGGTTTCTCTGTCAATAACTTTAACATCAGGGCTGTTTGATGCGATCGAGAGAAGGGAATGATCTTCCCCCACAAACTTTAAGTCCAGAACTTCGTCCAGATGTCCGACGAACTATACACGAGAAAAATACATCAACAAAATAAAAAGAGTCGATTACGGTCTAATTATATTATAAAGCTAGGGTATTTTTTAAAAGAACAGAATGAGAGAAAAAAACAATAATAAACGCTTGAATTATTATGTCAACGAAAGTAGAGATGCAACTAATGGACAAAAACGACGAAATAAGTTACCTGTTTTAAGATTTTCAGTGAATTCAAGTCATAAAGGACAATATTTTGGTCATCGGAAACAGTAACGATGCAATTAAGAGCTTCATTGAGGACACACTGGATAACCGTTGATGAAGGAGCAGGGTTTTCACAATTACTGTCCACAGCTTTATTTGCAGATCTTTCTGGGGCAAAGATGCACTTGCCATCACGAACACTCCATGCCCGAATGATGCCTGAAAATTTGATGCAAACAGTCAACTTGTGTCATACTCTGAAAATTTCGAGTCTGATAAGCGAGCATTATATATTGAGAAAAACTGACATCTTTTCTTGTGTTTACAATAAATTGGGTCAATGGAAAGTTTAACAGTGCACAGAAAACCAATGATATGTGTCGACGATATTGCAGAGATTAATTATAGAGTGAATTTTTACACAACATTGTCCACAAATTGGACCAAAGATATTCACCTTTTTCACCAGCAGTTATAAACTTAACATTTTGCTCCTCTTCTGCAGTCATGCACCATTCTAATTCCTTATCACGAGGCAGAACAATCACAGATTCCACTGCCTGTGGAAAAATGGAAGCAAGTAATGATTTCAAAGTACCATTTCGAATTAACTTACTAAAGTCATCCACCCCCACCCCCACCCCCCCCCTCCCCCTCACGTTCCGTTCCTAGCCGTTTACATTAAAGAAAACAAGTGCTTTGCATGTTAGCGACAGAGAAACCAAAGAAGCCTTCTCAAACTAGCACGGAACCAAGATGCCTAGTGTAAACGCAAGGCCTATTATCGCTTTTTCAGGCACAGAACCAGAGAGTTCCGTTCTTTCTTCTGTAGTGTAAACGGGGTCTTTATGCAACTACAATCCTGGCCAAAAGGTTAGTGGACGTGAGAAGAAACCCAATAAAACTGCAACTTTACCCCAATAAAGATATCAAAACCCCCAACCCTGCAGCAAAGTTGGTTTTCTGGAAAATACCAAAGTAACGGCAATCGAAATGAGTAGAAATAAGTGTATCAACATTGACTGTGGGGGGTGGGAAGCGTATTTGTTCAAAAGGACTACAATTCGCAAGCCATTACAACAACTTTTGGCCAGGATTGTAGTTTAACAGAGCAAGCTTTTCGAAAATTAACAGGCTCACTAGCTTAGATTAAGGAGGCAGTTCAGGGTAAAAATGCTGAATAACTGAAAATATGGACCAAATTCAAAAATTGTTTTTTTGCATTCTGTGATGCATATTCTATGCCCCTGAGGTTGAAAAGCTGGTATTTGAAGCTTTACTTTTGAGAATTTTCAATTTGTTGTGAGACCACTTACAAATTTAAACCTTAGCAACGAGTATTTTTTGGTTGCTATGGTGAGTTTTTAACAAAAAAATGCCAAATACAGCAGATATTTAAACCGACAGAAGTCCCAGGTGCTTGTCCATTGTCCATTCCGTCTTTTCCAGCCTCTTTACCATTCAAAATTGCATTCACTTCAACTCAGTTTCTTCAATCTTGAAGCACCTCGTGAAATGCTTTCAGTTCACAAACCAAAATGTCGCCTGCTAAAAAGTTTCGATCTATTCGGAGGAAAGTACGTAAGGGATTCAAAGGTATAAAGATCCAAGATATTCGTAAGGCAGAACAAATTCCATCAGCGAATGCTAGTCCAGTGCAGGCTACAAGTCCTCCTCTTGCAAGTAGTGCACAAGGGCCTAGTGAGTCAGGAAGTGTGGCAGACCAAAGTTTCGACCTTGACTCATCCTTCGACGTTATCGATGAAAGCAGTTATGAGACTAGAAACAGGTCTTTACAGCTCGGTAAAAGATATGAACAAATTCATCCTGCGTGTGGTTTCAAAATTATTGACTTTGATCTGCTAAAACAGAGTCTAGAAGCAGCATTTATTTGCACACTTTGTAAAACCGACAAAACGGGAATTGATATCATGGTAGATGAAAAGAAGAGAAAAGGACTTGAAGAAAGCTTGTCTTTTGTGTGTAAAAATTGTGGAAATGAAACTCTACTGCAAACAAGCAAAGCATTAACTGGCAGGAAAGTTTCAGAGGTCAATGCCCGCTCTGTCATAGCTTCATCTTCGATGGGTCATGCCAGATTGTCAGATTTTTGTGGCACCATGGGACTACCACCTCCACTTGCAAAGTCCAGTTATCAGCAACAGCTGAAAAATATATGCAAACATATTGTACAAGCGACTGAAGGAGTATTGATTGAAGCTTCAGAGAAGCTGATACAGATAACAGAGAAAGAGGAACCATTTCAAATACAGTTTGATGATAGTGGTAGGAAAATTGCAAATGTTGGTGTCACAGTTGATGGCACATGGCAAAAACGAGGACATTCTTCCCGGATTGGAGTTGTTTTTGTGATGTCAGTTAGAACTGGTGCTGTTCTTGATTATGTTATCAAATCAAAAACATGTCATGAATGTCGATGTCATGAAAAGGATGACAAGGAGACAGATCAATATAAATCTTGGCATGAGAATCACAAGTCCCGTTGTGAAATAAACCATGAAGGATCATCAGGAGAAATGGAGGCATCTGGTGCAATAGAAATATTTTTAAGAAGTATTGAATCTAGGGGACTTAAGTATATTGATTTTGTGGGGGATGGAGACAGCAGTAGTTTTGGGAGAGTTAAAGAGGCATTGGAGGGAAAATATGGCAAAGATTATGAGGTCAGAAAAGAAGAATGTGTAGGTCACATCCAAAAAAGAATTGGCACTGCCTTGAGAGAATTTAAAAATAAAAGAAAAAGTTGTAAACTTTCAGATGGAAAATATGTTGGTGGTAAAGGGAGACTTACAAAAGTTGTTATTGACAGTATTCAAAACTATTATGGATCAGCAATACGAAACAACAAAGGATCGATTGATGGAATGAAGCAAAGTATCAAAGCCATTCAGCATCATTGTATCATAAACAACTATTTATCATTGGAAGAACAACACCAGTTTTGCCCTAAAGATCAAGATACATGGTGTAAATTCTGGAAGGAAAAGCTATACAATGATGGAAAATATTGCCAAGATAAGAGGCTACCCGGTGTATTTTTTGAAGAACTAACACCAATATTTCAAAGGCTTTCAGATGATGCATTGCTTCAAAGATGCCTGAAAGGATTGACCCAGAATCAAAATGAAAGCCTTAATGGTCAAGTATGGACAAACAGGTGTCCAAAAACAAAGTACTGTGGGACCACAAAAGTTAAAATAGCTGTTTGTGAAGCAGTTTCCATGTGGAATACTGGAGCTGCAAGTAGAGCTCTCCTGATGAAATCTTTGGGTATCAAAGACCTTGGTCCTCATACCTTGAAGTATTTGAGGAACCAAAACAAACAGAGGTTGCAAAATTCAAAAAGGAAATCTAGCATGGAATTTAAGACAAAAAGGAAAGCACTGCGTCATAAGGGTAAGAAAAATAAAAAAAACTCTGATAAAAAGTCATATAAAGCAGGTTCTTTTGATATAGACCCTCTACCTGAAGTCAGACAAAAGAAGAAAAATAAAGCAAGAGGAGCAACCAGAAAGCAAGTTGATGATGAACATAATAATAAGAGAAAAAGAATTGATTCAGAAGATGATAGCAATTGTCAAAATATAACATTCATTGATGAAAAAGAAATAGCTGTTCTAACAGAATTCAAGAAAAATAAGGTCTAAAGGAAGAATTCTGCATGGAAGTTTATTATAAAGACTTAATTGTACAATATTTATCACCAGGACATTGGTTTTATCCTATATTTTGGCATCATTTTGGTTGTGAAATAATCCTAAAACTTTACTATGCGTTTTCTCAAAATTTAATATTGTAGACGTGCGTATAGGAAAACATTGATAAATTTAAAATCTGTTGCCAGATCAAGCTCAAATTTTCACAGTATATGTATTTAAGATAGTTCTATGCAATGAATTGACAAGTTTACAAAATTTCTTGTTGAACATATTTGAACTACAAAAAACTATTTTTTGGACATTCCCCCCTATTAATTGATAATTTTGAGAAAACCCCAATACATTGCACAGCTTGTTGCAATGCAGTTTCTCTGCAGAAGTTTCAGCTTCCTGTGGTTGATAGAACTTGTTTTATCAATGTCAAAGGCAAAAAGAGTACACTTGTTTACATATTGTTTCCATGGAAACCAATTTACTTTTTTCATTAATAATTATCAAAAATTGTTTCTTATTTCAATGTCATCCACTAGCAGAAAAATGGTGTATGTATTGACACTTAAACAAAAGTTATGTTAGTTTTGTTAAAACTAACATTTATTCAAATATAACATGAACTGCCTCCTTAAGTTTAGTTAACTTTCAATATACTTCATCCAAAATCGTCCCAATACCCGTAACAAAAATATCAATTTGACGTAACAATCATCTGGAGGCGGCCACCGTCATGTATAAAAGGGCGCACCATGATTAGACAAATCGTGCTTCAGTTTTCACAACTGTGAGTATCGGTGCATTCCACTTGTGGATTTGCACTTGGTTTCGTGTTCTTGTGTCTCTTACGAGCACACGGCGAAATGGCGAGTTTCAGTTCGGACGGTAGCGTCCGTTGTTGGATATGCATGAGGAACGGCGAGAATCGGTTTTTCAACGGTCATGCCGCACGGAAAGTTCACGAGGAGACGGTGCATGCACCACGTTACTCCCAGGACAATAATGGAAACGCAGATGCAAGTTATCGTTGGTATACCAAGGGATATGCATCTCAAACCACAAATATTAACGGTAAGTACGTCTTTCGTTGTATATTAGATCAATTTACCTTGCAAAATTTGTATCACGAAAGTTAATCGAGAATCGAAATGAAAGCAGGTATGAAACCTTTGCATAGACACCACTGCATCGAATTTTCGAACGAATGATAAACATTGGTATTTGAATGTATAAACCTAACAATTTTTTATACTACTGCATTTAAAAAATATATAGGCCTGTTTTTATGAGCAATAACGAACAATAGCCAAATCCCCTTACCAATTATAGTAATAATGTAACGTTTTCTCTCAATTTAGGGTATGAGTCAAGCAACAGTGCAACGCCTACAAAGTTAGGCAAAGCATGTTTCACCCAACTTGAAAATCTCAGAAGGAAACTATATTTCCAAGAGGAGAGAACAGCGGATACCCCAGAAGGCCTTCATTTGGCTAAAATTGATCAGTGGCTTGAAAACGGACCTGATGTTCGCGAGTACGAAATCAAGTCACTTAACACGAGGTAAATTCATTCATTTTAAACATCTTCTGGTCAGCTGTGAACTCGTTTTTATCATCTTATGATTTCATCGACTTTAACTTAATTAAACATCCTTTACACAGAGTCAAACAAGCTCAAAATGAGATCAATGCTAGGAAGGCGGTTATAAAGAAATTGCAAGCAGATCTCGATCATGCCCAAATGACCCTGACTGAGTCTCAGGTCAAAGAAACACAACTGCAAGAGAAGCTTGAAGCAGCTAAAAGGCAACTAAAGAAAGCTACAAATGAGCTTCACCTTGCACTGGGTAAGCAGAATTACGCGTATTCGACAGTTTTAAGCAATCTTAAAGATATTTCAGAAATTTTAGAGACTAAATTTTGCTTTATAACAAAAGAAATGTCACCAAATCATTACTCGCTTCAAATGGAGTGGTTAAATTTTGCAAAAATGAGTAGGAGCCTCGGAACAGGAGATGAGCAACCTTCAATTTCACGAAAACTATCGGTTCCTTTAAAGATTTTTCTTCAAAACTTGTCAATTTTTCTGAAAATAGACTAGTTTCACACGTGTACCTTCCGTTAATTAACGTGCCTCAACGATCTAATTTCAAAGGAGCGGAAGATTTCAAAAAAATTTATTATTTTGTCCAGTCGTTATAATGTTCCTATTATTGATATTCCTATTACTTCACGTCAATGCCATTTTAGGGGTCATTGAACATGAAAGGGAACAACGTATACAAATGCAGCAATCGATGGAAAGTCTTCTGAAGTCGCAGAAATTGCAGATAATCAAACTGCGAGAGGAACTTGACAACGAGAAGCTGGTGAGTGATAGCTACTCTATATCTTAAATACAAGATGAACATTGTATGAATTACTCAATATGAAGAAACACCTCCTATGTATAGATGAGTCACTTACAATAATTCACAGTATCCATACAAATATCTTGCCTTACCCTGTGAAACAAACCTAGCGTCTAAAGACCAAATTTATTTTGTAACAGATGTCAAAACAAAAGGAAAATGAATACGAAGAGCTTATTATGGTCAAACGGAAAATGAAGCAATTGGAGCAAGAGTTGATGGTTGAAAAACGCTTGAAGCTCGAAGTCAAACAGACTAAAGAAGAATGTCAGGCTGAGATTGACGAACTGCTCTTAGAAAATGAAGAAATTAAAAAGAAGTTGAGAAAATATCATCATGATCTTGAACGACTTCATGACGAAAACAGGTCTCTTGTCTCCGACTATAACTCCATGATGGACAGAGGTGAAGTCATAGAGGCAGAACAACAGCTTATTTTGATGCAAGAACTCATGGAGGAAAAATTTCAAGAGGTGAGAGCTGATTTTGTTAATGAAATTGGAAGATATCAAATCGAAGCTAAAGAATTCAAGCAAAGGTTTGAGCAAACTGCTGCAGAATTAGAAAAAGCTCAATCTGAGTTGGAAGCAGTTGTTCTGTACAGACAGGATGATATTGACAGACTTTTAAAAGAAAAACAGGCCCTGAAAGTCGACCTTAAGAGCAAAAAGGGAGAACTGCAGTGCTTAGAAGCTTTGAATGGTGAGCTTAAAAGCCATCTGAAAGAAAAGGAAGGCCACCTAAGACACGTTCAAAGCTTTTCGAGCTACAAAGAAGGCAATGGGCAGCTAGATGCCTCTGAGACACTAATTTTAGAGAAATGCAGGGAGATCGAGCAACTGCATATAAAAGTAGAGGAACTACAAGACATAAATCCTGACAAAGAAACATTAAAGCTTAAAGAAGAGTTGAATCAATTGAAGAAAGATCAACTAATCAAAAAAAGGGAGATTGAAGACCTTAATAAGAAAAATGAAGAGTTGAGACAACTTTTGAAAGAGCTTCAAGGAAAACTGCTCCATGAAGAATTGAGCCACGAGGAGAATGTGAAATCAACAAAAGAGCAAGAAAGAAAATTAGAAACAAGTCTTGCCGAATTTGAACAGGAGAACATTTCCTTGAAAAGAAAATTAACAGATGCAGAGGTTCAAGTACAGGCCTACTCAAAACAGCTCTTAGATATGGAAGAAAAACATAGAGAACTCACAGAGAAAGTTGACAACAGCATAGAGCGGGAGAAGTTTCAATCAGTCATGGATCAACTCGATAATCAAAGCTCTAAAATCGAAGGTTTGTTGAAGGAGAAAGAAAATCTTGAAACATCATTTAAGGAAGAGCAAGAAGATCTCAATGAAAAGCTAGACAAAGTTCTTGATGCCAATGTTGATCTGGAGAAAAGCTGCATCGACCTAGAGAGTATTTTGGAAAAGAAAGAAGCAACAATCAAAACATTAGAGACATCTTTGAAAGAAATACAGGAAAATACCAAGGTAACAACAGCACCTTTGGCTGAAGAGAACAAAACACTTAAGGATGACCTTGCAAAATCACTTGATGAAGTTGCTGCACTTAAGGCTCAGATTATCAAGTTGGAGAAAGATCTCGAAGCAAAGAAACAAGAAGCAACAGAGTGTTTGAAAGATATCAAGGAAAAGATTCAGACTTTTGAAAAAGAGAAGGTGTCTGCCAAAGGCCAAGTATCAGATCTAATGAAGAAGATCAAACAAATACAGGCAGATATTCACACCAAGGAACAAAATCATCAAATAGAAAGTCAAAAATTAAATGAGCAGCTTCAACAAGCAAGGTCACAAGAAAAGAAGCTTGTGGAGGACAACATCAATCTTAAGGAAAAGCTTGATATGGAAACTGAGATTGTTAAGGATCTGGATAAAACAATCCAAAAGCTACAAGAAGAAAACAGAGAGCAAGATGCTGCCAAATCTTCGATAGCGAAAATAAATGGTCGCGTTACTGAGTTAGAAAGCAGCTGCTCAAATTTGAAAGCAGAGTTGAAATCAAAAAAAGAAGAAATTAGACAGTCTCATGCAAAGCAAGCTGACCTGTTTAAGAAGATCAAAGACCGAGAAAATATGTGTGACATGCTTGAGAAAAAGCTTTCTACAACAGAAGAGCAAGCAAAACAAGAAAAAATGCATTGGCAAAACAACTCTAAGAAAGATTTGGAGCAAGCTAAATCAACAATTGATGAGCTGACAAAAAGCAAAGAAGAACTGCTTACTGAAAACATGAAACTGAAAGAACAAGTCGCTAGTTGCGAGCAAAAACAGAAGCATCGCATAACTGTTGCTGGAAAGGAAAACGAGCTATCTGAAAAACTTCGAGAGCTGTCTATGAAACTTGAAGAGATGAAGGAAAGAGAAAAACTAATCCAGAAGCATAATTATGAGATTAAGAAGACACTTGATGCAAAAGATCTTCAGCAACAGAAACTGGAAGATAAAGTTAAAGTCCTCAACTTAAAGCTGGAAGCTAAGAAAGGTGAGGACAATGAGGCCATATCTAGCATGGATGCTTTGAAGAAAGAAGCTGAGGACTGGCAAAGAAAATTTGATGATCTTGCCTCTACCTTGTCCGATACTGAAGCTAACATAGAGATGATTGCTAAAAGGTCAGCAGCAAAAGAGAAAGATTTGGAGGCACAGAAGCAACACATAAAGGAAGAACTTGAAACTGCCAAATTTAAGCTGAAAGAAAAAGAGGCAGAACTGCTTTTGATGCAGAAAAGAAGTGGAAACAACGAATTGTTGTCTAAAATGGTTGATGAAAAAGCAGAAGAATTAAAAGCAAAAAATCAAAGTATTCAGCAGCTTGACAAGGAGAACAAAAAATTAGTTGATGAGACGAAAAAGTTGGAACGAATAGTTACTGAATTAAAGAGGAAGACAAAAGAGCTTGAAACAGACAACAATGAGTTGAAACAAGGAAAGGGAGTCTTCGAAAAGCAGCTGGAGAAGCAAAAGGCAACATCTCGGATTCTCAAGAACACAGAGAACGATTTAGAGAAAGCATATGATGAGATTCACGAGCTGAAATCCGAGAAAAAAGAATTGCTGTTAAAATGCAAGCAGCTTCAAACAACACACAGTCAAATGGAGAATCACCAGACAGTTGAAATAGAAAAGTAAGTTAAACATAGAGCTTTAAATATGTTTATAAGAGTATTTTGTAGACATGCTTTATCTTCATGAACTTTGTCCACGTCTTTGTTCACGAAATTCCTTATTTAGTCTTTGTAGATATTCCGTAAAAGTTGAGTAATGCCACTAAGAAGGGACCTATCTAGTTATTTATGCTCCAGGGAAGGATGCTTAAAAAAGAGGTGTCTGATAAATATCTTGGAAAAAGATTAATATTGACGCCTTTTATATTCCAATTTATTGATTATAGAGAATGTTGCAACCAAGATTTAGTCAATAAAAATATCTTTATCTTCATCAGAATCTTTAAGGTCATTAAATGAGTCGGAAGAAAAAAATTGGGCTTATTTCAAATTTGACAATAGGAGAGTGGCTTAATTAGTTTTGCAGTACTTAAAATGGAAAGATCAAAGACAATTCTGATCCCAATCATATTTCAATATCTAGGACATTACAGTTTTAACTACGCCCATCCCTAAATACCATCATTCCTATCTGTACATATTAATCCATGTTGTTAAATGTTACTTTATCTTATGGTAATAAAAACAAGTAAATCTACTTGTTTCATAAACTTCTTTTAATTTTTACCTTTAGCACTAAAGAGAATTTGGCCAACAAAGAGAGCTCTTCCAGTAGTTACGAATCTGACTTTGAAGAAGACAGCCAGTCTTCGGAAGAAAGCAACAATGATGAAAGAACAAAATCAGTAAAAGATTGCGCCTCTGATAATAAAAAGTCAGCAGAAAAATCGAGTGAAAAGGAAGATGTGACTTTTGGCGACGATGACGCTTTTTTGGACATATCCGAAGAAATTATGGAATTTGAGGGCGAATATAATGTCACTAAAGACATTACAGTAAAAGAAGATTATCTTGCCAACCATCTCGATGAATATGTTTTTGTTGAGGCTATAGAGCCACTGGAGGAAGATGAAAAGCAAGAGAAGAAACTTGGAAACACCCCCGTCAAGGACTGTACTCCAGCTGAAAAAAACACCAATGAAGTTAATTCTCACGAAAACCACGCTGCAGAAAGAGGACATGGGAGAAAAGAAGAGCAAAAAGAAGGTCAGAATAATGATATTTGTGATATTTTAAAAAGTATGAAAACTGGAACTAGAAATGGAATACTTGTGGTAGTTGTCATATTGCCTGTATATTTTTCTATTGTTAGTAATTTTATTGACAGCTATAGTTGACCTGCGAACAATTTGAGGCTGTGTTTGCTTGTCAAAAAATATCTATCATCATTGCGACACTAAAACGATAATAAAGAAGTTTGGAAGCATTTTAGCAATTAGTTTCAGCAAAAACATGTTCACGTTTGCTGAATTAAGAACTGGCAAAGAGATGTTCTTGTGGATTTGAATGATCTTTTTTACCATTTTCTTGTGACAGAAGTTTGTTCAAACAAGTTTGGAATTGATGAAGAAGAAGATGACATGCTTAGCTCGTTCGTGGCAAAACAAAAGACAAAAAAGACAAAATCATCTGCAAAGATCACAAAAATCCCATCTAAACAAAAGCAGATGGCTAAAGATTTGGGTT
This sequence comes from Rhopilema esculentum, assembly GCF_057945365.1. NCBI lineage: Eukaryota > Metazoa > Cnidaria > Scyphozoa > Rhizostomeae > Rhizostomatidae > Rhopilema > Rhopilema esculentum. The sequence goes on along the minus strand of NC_142819.1, from coordinate 2,142,682 downwards.
TTGACGACGATGTTGAAATCGACGATCTCATATCAGATATCGAAATGAGTGACGAGAGCCAAAGCAAAGGTGACAAAAAAACAAAAAAGGCCATTGGGAGTTCCAGTTCATTAGACGCATCAAGCCCCTCAGATTCAGGCAGCGACTCAGACACTGGCATCAAACCACAGCAAAGTGGACTTTTGTTTAGTCCATCTCTTACGTCACCAAAACCACTAGGAAGAAACATGCTGTTGCCTGCACTTCGGGCAAAACCAAGATCGTTGCCCTCTTTACGCAATTTCAAGAAACCAAAATTTTAATATACTTAACTTTCCAATTATTTGATGTGTCGAATTTTTAATATCTCAATAAGTCTTTTGTAGCTGGCATTTTTAAACATTTGTATATTAAATTGAGTTTGTGTATCAAAGATTTTTCAGTCAAAAAACATGACTTGTTCTTGCTTAAGTCTTGGCTTCTTTACTTATTGAAAACAATTTTTCTTGTTTGGCAAATCATAAAAAACAAAGTTCGGGCCTCGAACCTCCAACAGGGATTGGAAGAAGGAATAGAGGAGCAATAAACGAAACATTTAACAAAATATTTACTTCAATTCAGAACTAATAATCTCGCCTAAGTTAAGGGCTGTTCAATTTTCCCAACGAAGTGGGACATTTCATTTGACTGGGACATTCTAAATAAATAGGGCCATTTAAGAAATCCCATTTAAGTGAGTGATCCCATTTAAGTTTGGCAATTTTATACAATTCCACACGTTCTAATGAGCGCAAATACGTTGTTACCACTCGTTAAAAGAAACAAGCCTTACCTCATAGACTGGTATAGTTTTTAATGATTTCCTTGTGGCAAGATCCCACAATATTACAACTTTGTCACGTCCAGCACTGTAGTAAACAAAATTGTACGGTAAATGCTACAAAGTATAGACTAAACAGAGAATACTAAGTCATAAAGCTGTTAGGACCATTGAATAGTTAACAATTAGTTTTGAAATTTGTTACTTTTGCGATCCAACAGTACTGACTCACTTCATAGACTATTCAGTCGCCCATACTGACCCTGTTGTCCAATGATATTATCTTTATTACTCTTTCACTCCTAGATCCCTAGCTTCATTTAAAAATCATTATCTCAATGAGACTTCTCCCTAATCGATTATGCTAGGTACTAGGTCTCTGCATTGCTGTTCCGACTTAAAGATACCAGGCAAACTTCATGACATGACATAATGACATTTTAAAACATTACCTGATCATTTTCTCGTTGTCTTCGAAGAATGATAGAGAAGTCACATTACTGTAGTGGCCTTTTAGCGTCGAAATGCATCTAGGAATTATAAGAAACGAAACAATAATACATTTGCCTTGTGCTCATATAACTTAAATTTAAAGTGCGTGCACATTTTCAAGTGATTTTCCATGTCTAGATTCTTGAATGCTTGTTATCTATAATAAACCCATTAATAATATCAAAATTCCACTAAAAAACATAACAAAATGTAAAATTATTCAGTTTTCTATGCGCAAATGACCAAGCTCCACCCTTCTCAAGAAACCGTTTTTCGCCATAGACAACCCTACAACCTAAATTTCGCTAGAGATAACAAACTCATAACGTGCAGTACATAAACATAGCATTTGCTGCTTCTTTCGTCATCACTCACGTGCTAGTACTGAGATCCCAAATCCGAATGCAACTACCAGCTGACGATGAGAACAACATCAGTTTTGTCGCATCAGGGTGAAATTGCACCAAGCTAAGAAATTAAACTTTAAAGTATCATTTATCAAGACGGAAGACAAAAAGGAATGAAACTTCGATGCTGAATAAAAAATTAAACTACCTTTTTCATTACCATATTCTTGTTTAAAATTAATACAACCGGCCCGGAAAATGTAGAAAAGTGTTCATGAATAACGTGACTGTGAATAGTGAAATTCAATTCAATCCCTTTTTATTCAATCAATTCAATTCAATTGATTTCATTCAAACAATGCACTATGTTTAATGTACTCTTAAAGTCGATATGCAATAAAACATCGTTTTTCTATTACATCAGCCACCATGACTGACCAACGCTGCTTAGTACAACTTATGACAGCCTTTAAAAGCCCTTAAATTTTTTGTATACAAATGTTCTTAAAAAATCAGCTCTCTTTTTCACCTGAAAGCTAAAATGAAGACAATATCCATCTAATCAATATAAAGAATCAATATTGATACTTATTCTAAAAAGTTATTATGGCAACTCGAATCAAAGTTTCAAAATTTCGACATGGTGAAAGAGATAAGATGTAGAATTCAATAGCTTAATTCAATATGCCAAACAGTGTGTTGAAGAATTATCTGTACAGATTGCAGGCAAGCAGCGTCAGTTTTCTGGATGCTAGATGGTTTAAGGAAAACAGTTTCACTTTTCCAAATCACAAACGAATGGAACTAATGAGCAAAGAGTTAGCTTTGCATCATTTTCAAACATATAACTGTTTGTTAATTAGCTTTCAACACGAAATAGAATAAATGTTCACTCTTAAATTGGCAATTTATTTGATTGTAATTCTTTACAGATGTAATTCTTCGCCATAACAATGGAACAGACTTGGTAGGCATTGGGGTCATTCAAAAAGTAGATTCCAATTTTGGGAATATCTATCCCCCTGGTTAGCATTAGATCGTTTGCTGCTTGAGCGCCTCTTCCTTTTATTACATCACCTAGTTATCCTAAAGGGGCACGGAGTTAGGAGAGGAGGCCACACAAAGGTCATTGCACTGCCTCGCACAGCACCATTTGTATATGTCAAAGAATAAAATGTCAGAAAGAAAAATTTGATAGAATATTAATTTTTCTATTGGCGTTAGTTTGTAGCCATTGTTTGGTATACCTGATCCATATAATTCAATGGACTGAAATTTCTTCTAAGAATCGATTCTATAAAGCGTCGAATCTCCATCTATTTCTTGTTTGATTGATTCTATTGAAAGAATTGATGTCGATACAATATGCAGTACAAGTATTATCACAGAAAAAGAAAAAGTTTTCTAAATAGGGGGGCTCAGGGGAGCAGAAGGGGAGCTGCGCCCCCTCCACTTTTTCTGGGCAATTCTAAAATATCATAGCTAATTTCCACCAGGATCAAATCTTTGATTGAACCGATATTACTTTTTGACATTTGTATTCATGTGTGACTAGCCCTCTAAATAACTGAAAAGTCTTGCTGGCAAAGCTGGCAAAATATCATTAATCTAAATTCTACATCTTTAGATTTTTCTACTCAAGTAACAGGTAGACAAGGTAGAGAAATTGAGAATGGGGCCATGAAAACGAAAACAACTGAAACATTCATTTTGTATAGAACTTAGGGAAAGCTCTATGCCCCCAACACTACTGGGCAAAATCCACTATACTCAGCATAAATTTACCTTCTCCTTGTAGTGCGAGAACACTACATGACATACTGCACACTGCAGTTTGCTCAATATAGCGATGTGATTAGCTAAAAACATTAAAATAATTGCAGTGTGGAAAATGCGAATGTTCATACGCAACACATTTGTACTCTGTTGTCGGATCAAGAATGGACGTTCTCCTATTCAAAGCAAGTTGTCAAGTATGAGAGAGTAATAATTCCAAGCAAATAAAAGTGGGATTTTCCATAAGCAATCCTTTGTGATGTACAGCTGGATGCATTTCTGAAGTCAACTATCAGGCGTGCGAATGGTATGATAGGCAGGTTTTCTTTGTAAACATTGATATCACAAAAGTTAAAACATTTGCAAAGATGATACCGTAATACATAAAGTAGATGCCTTTCTTCTCAAAGAATTTTACTCCTAAAAACCAACTTCAGTATGAATACATCAAAGGGGTTTATCCTTTATCGTTTTTACTTTCTTTGCGGTGCCAGTTTTTAAATGTTTTCCTATTTCTGAAGTCCTTCTCTTCTTCCCTGGGCCAGAGGTTTTTTCAATCAAACTTTCATCTCTAACTTTCATAGTTTTGTGATTCTACAACAAAAGGATAAAAGTTAGTAATACAAAGGAGTTTGAAAAGCAAGGTTAATTATTTCAAAAAATATTGGAGAATTAATACAAGAGAAGGAATAACATATAGCAACTCAAAGTCTTTCTACAAGACATAGTTTTAAGAATATAAGTATGTTATTTGAAGTAACGATATATGCAGATGTAATCGTTGCGTAACTTTCAACTATAATTACCTCCTTGTTTTCTTCTTGACATGGTTCTGCTTCTAACGGAGAATCTCCTTCGCAGGGCTCACTATTTTGGGTTTTAGATTCATGAATGGTCTCCTCCATTTCATCTGCAGCCTCACTTTGGTGCTGATCCCATGTATCCATAGCGATGAGATCACTGAGATGTTCTGTTTGCTGGTTAGAAGCTTGGCCAACGGATTTATGGTTCTTGTTTTCAGCATTCATTTCTTCATCGATTTCCAACTGCTCAGATCTAGGAGAAGAAAAAGACAACTTGGCTCCTCGGAATAAGTGGGTAGTAATTAAACTGAAAATTCCTTGTTTTTCTGCACAGGTGTGCACTAGACTGCGAAAACACCATTTCAACTTTTTGCGAAAGGTAGTTAAGGGCATGGTAACGAATGACGTCACAAGAAACAAATCTTATTCACTCACGCTTTAGTGTCGACATCCTTGACAGAAAGTCGCATAGATTCCCATGTGTATTCGAGAAATGCCGATTGCTGCAGAAACAGACGGAAGAGTAACGCAAATGCTCTTTGACATGAATTTAATTGGAATTTTATGAAGCAATTTCATTTTTTTGATTTATGTTATCAGATTTACGTGAATCATTGATTTTAAATTTCAATTTTCTATTCAGTTTATATTTAGTAAAGAAATATGCAGAGGTCAATTAAATGTGACAAAGTCTGTTTTGTTTTATAGTAGAAAATTGAGTGCATATATGTATCAATAAGGGTATTGTATTAGCGAGAGAATGATGCAGAATTTATTTAAAATGTGAGAAGGTACAATCCTTTAATGTTTAAGTTATATTTTTATGTTTAATGTGCATAATTGATCTTAGGCCATCAGCAAATCATATTGAAACGATATACAAACTGTTTGAAAGACTGAAAATATCATACTACTTTTCACAACATTAATATTGTAGACACAAAAATGCGTATCTTACCTGTAAAAGGCGATTCAGCCGATTGAAATGCCGTTCTAAAATTAAAAGTCACTAATTAGAAAAAATGAAAAACAATCAAAAGGAAGAAATAGAAGTTATTGATAAAACAAACAAAGAAAACCAGCATAGTATATCAGGTTTCTTGAACAACGAAAACAGTTATACCCGTGTATGGAAGAATTGCTTCGATGTTGTCCTTCATATCTGGCAGCTCAGTCAGTTCATCGGGTGATTTAAACTTCAGGATAATTGATAGTGCTGCAAGAAGAATAAAACCAAGTTGGTAGCAACTATTGATCGGCCACGTGATGTTTCGAAGAAGTAAGGAGAAAATAGTCAGCACAGGGACCGCATAAGTGACCACATAAACACAATGAAGAAGAAAGTGACCAAATAAAGTAAAAAAGGAAGGGAAACGATGACGTCACAAAAAACATTTTGCCTGATAAGATAAAAAAAATTACCTCAAAATATTCAAAGCAATTTATATCTAGTAATTTATAGATCTTATAAACCCGACGGTGAACGGATTTTTTGGTTTGGATTATAGATTCAGGAATCCATTTATGAAAACTAAGACCAAATAAAGGCAGTTTGCTAAGGAATAAAGAAATACTCTCGTTGCTATATTTCCGTATATTCGGGAAAAATCCGACTTTGCTATCAAATCGCCATTTTTCTTTATTAGCATATAAGGTTGGAAAATAAAGTTTGGATCAAAAAATCTAAAAATATTCGATGAGATCCAAAATGAAAATTACCTGATTGGGTAGCGTGGCAATTTTTGGCATTTGTGTTCCAGTCTCGCATATACTTGAGAACCAAATCTTTAAAATTGAAAAGCGATATTGGTGAATATTTTTAACAAAAGCATTAAAAGAGGAAAATATAAGAAAATACAGAAAAATGTCTTTAAATTCGAATTCTGAGAGAATTCGGTGACACAAACGCTGATCAGACAATCGCCAAATTTCATCAAATCCCTCTTTGGGGAGCATGAATTTGGGGATGTTTTGTTTGCATCAATGACTTTTTTACCAAGAATAACAAAACTTTGAAAACAGCCAGTTTAGTCACAATTCCTTATAGAAACGAAACATGTTCGAAACAGCAATATTTTCAACCATTAATGAAACATCACTGCCTCTTTGATTGCCTTTAATTCTTTATTGGTTTGCTCCAGAATCTAGCCTTGAAACACCTCGCATCACAGACAAAAAGAACATAATAGAAAATGGTCAATGTAAATTTCACCAACCTATTTGATCGTCGCGCAGCCCACTCAAGACTGAAGCTAGCCTCTCCTCTCCATTGGCGTCAGCTAATAATTCTAAAAAGCAATGAACAACAAAATGACTTCATTTGGAGCATTCCTTAAAGGTAGTAGAGATTGGCAAATGGCACTATAAAATGGCATTTTATGTAGAGAACCCCTCACCCCTTAATTTTTAATTAGTAGACCCCACTCAGCGATGCTTTTCATTAGAGGAGATACACAAGTGTCAAGCAATATAAAATGTCAAGAAATTTTCTGTTCGAATACCATACTGATTTTAAAGTGCTTACCTTTTAAAATTGACAACACTGTAAACGGTCTTTCAAGTGACAGCGCAAGGCCGATGGCTTTCGTAAATTTCTTTTTGCCAAGCAAATTTGATAATTCTTGGTCCCTTGAAGATAAAAAAATTACAAATATCAATCTTATTCAACCCTACACCTTAAATTTAATTTGATGGACTCAAATTACCAAGAAACTTCAAACTCTGGGCAGAGAATAGAGAAGGAAAGTTCATTTTTCTCCGCCATAAAGTCATTTTTTCTTTCTTACTACCTCGAGAAATGGAGAAAGTCATAAATTATCAAAAGAGTGGAACATATCCTAAAAACAATTAAACAACAGTGAAAAGATTCCTATTGTGAAATTAAACCCCAAATTCTAAAAGACCAATAAACAAAACCAAATGTTTATAAAACCAAATGTTAAAGATATCGACACTCACATGTGAATAATACTGCTCCCATTTGCTAAAACAACAACCCCAAGTGAAATTTCTACAATATTCTTTGTAAAACTAATTCTAATAAAATTATTTATATCAACATCTCAGTTAGTTGATACTTAGCCCTTACCAATACTTAATACTTGATATCGACACTCACATGTGAATAATACTGCTCCCATTTGCTAAAACAACAACCCCAAGTGAAATTTCTACAATATTCTTTGTAAAACTAATTCTAATAAAATTATTTATATCAACATCTCAGTTAGTTGATACTTAGCCCTTACCAATACTTAATACTTGATATCGACACTCACATGTGAATAATACTGCTCCCATTTGCTAAAACAACAACCCCAAGTGAAATTTCTACAATATTCTTTGTAAAACTAATTCTAATAAAATTATTTATATCAACATCTCAGTTAGTTGATACTTAGCCCTTACCAATACTTAATACTTGATGAAAAAAATAGCTCTAATAGAAAATGTAATAAGTTAAACACCTCAGTGGTTTATTATTCGTGTATCACCACACTATACTTAACATTTTTCAATGAAATTCTGTCAAAAAGTCTATTCTGAAAGAAAGATCAGCTCAAACTCTCTACAACCCTTTTAGTTGTTGTCACCCTCAATATTTTCATACTCTAACAGTAAAATCATAGGCCCATGAAGTTTTCTGTTTAAACTATATCTAACTTCTATCTGTAACTGCTTACTTCAGAATCATATTCTCTTGCTTTGCCTCTTCTTCTAATCTTTCTTCCTCCGTAACATCCTAACAGAAAATAATTGTAACTTTGATAACAACTTAGAGTACCATAAGAAACAGCTTCACAAAAGAAAGTACAGTGACATTGAAACTGAAACGAAGATCAAAGAATGGAAAGTAATGGTACGGCTTACTTTGAACATAATTCAAGGAAAGAAATATATAAAGGCAACAAACATCACGAGCTCTCTATATCATTTTCTGAAGTTTCAACTATGACACTGTCAACGATTTTATAACTTCTACTTTTTAGGATGTTAAAAAGGCATATGCTTATTTGTTGCTAGTGTAGTGACATTTTCACTTACCTTCCAAATGTTCAACACAGAATCTCCTCCTCCTGTAACAAGAGTGTCTTCAGTCTTGTTCAAAGCCAATGACCAAACCTAAAACATAGTTTATGGTTCAAGGACCTTGCGTCGAAGCTTTTTTTAACTTCAATAATCTACTTGCCTTTCATAGGAAGAACAATATTACAAATAGATTTAAAAAATCAAAAGTGTTGTTTACTTCGACGAGTTATACGTCAGAATCTTTACAGACTTGATAGAACGAAATTGCAAAGCTGCTTTGTAAAAAGTATCGTATTAACTAAAACAAAGAGATTGACGACTTGAAGAAATTAATAGATTCTACAATACAGAGCCAAAGCAAACTTTGAAAAACACACTTTATCTGCATGCCCATCCAGAGTATTTAGGCATTCGTTGGTTTTCACATTCCATATTTTGATAAGGCCGTCTGATCCACTAAAATGAAAATGTAAATAAATCACGTTTGCTAACTGGGTTATGAGAAGGCTACCAAAGAAAGAAGTTATTGAAGTTCTATCCATTCCCTAGACTTGCTTTCGTGCATTAAAAGGTATAAGATAAAGTCGTCTCGGAAAGGTGAAGAAAAAGTTTGATCAACAAAATCAACTGAAATTGATTGATTGTCGGAAGGCAAACAATACCGGGATGCTTTGCAATAATTGACATTCCAAAATTTTAGAAATCCGATTCTTTATTTTAAAAAGGAAAAGCACAATCTTCCAGGGGATTCCATGTACGTTAGTGATTGACAGCAGCAAGGCAATAATTTGTGAATACCTTGATATTATCTGCATCCCACGTGTCATGAATTCAAGCCTTAGCACCGAATTGGTATGACCTTCCAGTGTCTAAAACGAAAAAATGCTTCTTAAATTCAAATATTTATTAACATTTGATTCTGTCGATTGTTTCTGGCAAGGAAAAACATGTCTCAAGGGTATATGGGTTTTAATATCTAAATTTTTCATCTTGAATTCTAGTTTTGATGATTACCATATCGTCTATAATCTAGGCTTGGATGAACTTAATCTAGGCTTGGATGAACTTAATCTAGGCTTGGATGAACTTAATCTAGGCTTGGATGAACAAAATCTAGGCTTGGGGGAGTTTTAGGACAACTACTCTGACCAAAGTATCTTATCAAGTCAAGCAAACATTAGCAAATTTCTCAATCCCACCTTCACACAAGTCAAATCTTTAATTGCCCATAGCTTAATTGTCGAGTCGGCTGATGCTGTTGCTAGGCATTTATCGACTGGAGAAAACGCTGCGCACCAAACTCCTCGTTTGTGACCTCGCAGCGTCCCGTACGTGCCTCCGTCTGATGCAAGCCATAACTAGAATCCAAAAGAGGATGATGAATTATTTAAAAATTACCAAAAAGAATGTTTCAAATCAAAATGATCTTTAGTTTTTAATGTTTTGCCCAGCGAATCAAAGATGAAGCTTCCTCTTTGTCTCAAAAAAGTTTTGAAGGCCTACCTTTGCTGTTTTATCTTGAGACCCCGAAGCGATGAGTTTGTCATTTGGAGAAAACACAACAGAGTTGATGTCCTAAAAACATATTGTTGCATGAAGTCTACTTAAATAAAAGAAGTCACAATATAGAATAAACTACGTAAAAAAGATGCAATGACACGTAAAAGATCTTTCTGTCGCAGTATCTCCAGAGGCCAATACATCTTAAACACTTTGTCTTATACATTTGAAATTCTATATCTTTTTAATATTAAATGCTTTTGCAGTAAATTTATTACTTTTGAAATGAGGAAATGAGTAAAGCGTATTTAAATAATTATATTCACACTTTAAAGCTCTAGGTCGATGAAAATTGAAACTTTTCTGCATCTGTGTTGTTTGGCAGCATGGGCTGTTAATTCTGAAAACAACTAAAGAAGAACATCGTGACAAACCTTATCATGGGCTTTCACAGTCCACACAGCTTGTATCTTTGATAAACCATTATCCTGTCAAATTTATTCAAAGATATGATAAAGACTAACTCAATGAATGGATGAGCTTAGAACAAATATTATTTTAATGGACGAGGCTCTACCCTCCATGAAACATTTTTACTTTTATACATTGTTTTGTTTTTCCCAAAGGTAAACTTCGTTTACTCAGCCCACAGAAATGATGTCTTGCCTTCAAAGGAAAACAGGATTTTGATATGCTTTCTAAGAGATGTTTGCTTTGCATTAAGTAACTCCCTCTTTAGAGCTTAAACCTATGGTATCACCTCAAATATTTGTGGGACTTTCCAGCACTTCAGAGTTAGATCTTGACTTCCGGTTACTAAATGATCTGTGCTTCTTCTGTTGAAACAATTAGAAAACGTACCTTAACTTTAATATGATTATAATAATTATAAGATGTCTGTTTATTTCATATATATTAAACAGCAACAAAGCGAGCAAGAGCAACACAAAAATGTGTTGAATGATTTTAAATGTGCAACATCATTCATAAATGCTTCCTGGTCTAGCAGTGACCTATAGAGTTTGATTTCATCTAATGAAGTTGCATAAACTGGATAATATGCCGACAAAGTACCCCTGCTTGGCAAAAAACAAAATCCCAAATGGGAACGCATTGCGAGTAACAGCAAAAGGGACTTCAAATGATACCCTAGGTTTGAGATGCAAACAGACTGAATAAACACTGATCTCTATAAACGATGAAAGAATATTGACTAAAACACAAGCAGATAGGAGCAGCAAAACATAGCTCGTACCTCATTCAAAGAGATAATGCATATAATGTGAAAGCCTGTGTAAAGTTAGATAGTAAAAAATCTTCAATGTTACTCTTTACATCTCTGCTCTTTCTATATACTCTGAGCATCAGAAGGTAAAGAAAAGATCAAGTCATGGAGAAAAGATCCAGACACTGCTTTCTATAAACTGCATTACTTACTTCGGCCAAGCAATAGTTCCAACTGCATGCGTATGGCCAACCCCTAAGGCCACGCATGAAAAGGTTTTGTCATCGCCCAGTCTCCAGATCCTTAGACTGTTATCCTTTAATAAATAAGGCAAAATAAAATAGGAGAAAAGACTTAATTATCAATGTGAGAATAAATTCAAGTTCAAGATAAAGCCATTGGAAGATCAGTTAATGAATTATGATTTACTTAGGAAGCAAAAAGGCCCTCTCAAAATGAAGTACTGCATATCAAGCTTTTTTACACCTCTGCTATTCTCCATTTGAGAGAAGCCCTCATTTAATAGAGAAGACATTTTCGAAAAAGATAAAGCCTGGCCAATAATACGTGTTGAGCCTACCTTTGAACACGAAGCGATGTATTTGCCATCGAAACTTGCATCTAGTGCCATTATTGTATCTAGAACGGGAAATTATCATGTGCCACAATTAACAAGCTAACAAACTACGGGAATTAAATTAAATAACCAAAGTATACAGTATTGCAAATAAATTCTGCTATCATACACACAAAACATTGTACTTTGCTTTTATTTCACTAAAATCATTAAATCGCAGTTTTACCAAAAACAAACAAGGCACTTACTAATGTTTTACCAAAGACTTCAAAAGAGAATCTCTTCAAAAATTACAATGGAAGTTCTAAACGTTTCCACTGTCAAAAATCTCAATTTAAAACAAACCTGTGTGTCCATTCAATATTCGGCAATCCATTGTTTCTCTGTCAATAACTTTAACATCAGGGCTGTTTGATGCGATCGAGAGAAGGGAGTGGTCTTCCCCCACAAACTTTAAGTCCAGAACTTCGTCCAGGTGTCCGACAAACTATATACGATAAAAATATATCAACAAAATAAAAAGAGTCGATTACTGTCTAATTATGTTAAAAAAGCTAGGGAGTTCTCTTAAATATACGGAATGAGAGAAAAAACAATAATAAACATTATGTCAACGAAAGTAGAGATGCAACTAAGAGACGAAAACGACGAAATAAGTTACCTGTTTTAAGATTTTCAGTGAATTCAAGTCATAAAGGACAATATTTTGATCATCGGAAACAGTAACGATGCAATTAAGAGCTTCATTGAGGACACACTGGATAACCGTTGATGAAGGAGCAGGGTTTTCACAATTACTGTCCACAGCTTTATTTGCAGATCTTTCTGGGGCAAAGATGCACTTGCCATCACGAACACTCCATGCCCGAATGATGCCTGGAAATTTGATGCAAACAGTCAACTTGTGTCATACTCTGAAAATTTCGAGTCTGATAAGCGAGCATTAAATATTGAGAAAAACTGACATCTTTTCTTGTGTTTACAATAAATTGGGTCAATGGAAAGTTTAACAGTGCACAGAAAACCAATGATATTTGTCGACGATGTTTCAGAGATTAATTATAGAGTGAATTTTTACACAACAGTGTCCACAAATTGGACCAAAGATATTTACCTTTTTCACCAGCAGTTATAAACTTAACATTTTGTTCCTCTTCTGCTGTCATGCACCATCCTAATTCCTTGTCACGTGGCAGAACAATCACAGATTCCACTGCCTGTGGAAAGAAGGAAGCAAGTAATGATTTCAAAGTACCATTTCGAATTAACTTACTAAAGTTACCCCCCCCCCCCTCACGTTCCGTTCCTAGCCGTTTACATTAAAGAAAACAAGTGCTTTGCATGTTAGCGACAGAGAAACCAAAGAAGCCTTCTCAAACTAGCACGATTCCAAGATGCCTAGAGTAAACACAAGGCCTATTATCGCTTTTTCAGGCACAGAACCAAAGAGTTCCGTTCTTTTTTTCTGTAGTGTAAACGGGGTCTTGATGCAACTACAATCCTGGCCAAAAGGTTAGTGGACTTGAGAAGAAACCCAATAAAACTGCAACTTTACCCCAATAAAGTTATCAAAACCCCCCACCCCTGCAGCAAAATTGGTTTTCTGGAAAATACCAAAGTAACGGCAATCGAAATGAGTAGAAATAAGTGTATCAACATGACTGTGGGGGATGGGGAGCGCATTTGTTCAAAAAGACTACAATTCGCCAGCCATTACAACAACTTTTGGCCAGGATTGTAGTTTAACAGAGCAAGCTTTTCGAAAAATAACAGGTTCACTAGCTTAGATTAAGTTTAGTTAACTTTCAATATACTTCATCCAAAATCGTCCCAAATTCCCGTAACAAAAATATCAATTTGACGTAACAATCATCTGGAGGCGGCCACCGTCATGTATAAAAGGGCGCATCATGATTAGACAAATCGTGCTTCAGTTTTTCACAACTGTGAGTATCGGTGCATTCCACTTGTGGATTTGCACTTAGTTTTGTGTTCTTGTGTTTCTTACAAGCACACAGCACACGGCGAAATGGCGAGTTTCAGTTCGGACGGTAGCGTCCGTTGTTGGATATGCATGAGGAACGGCGAGAATCGGTTTTTCAACGGTCATGCCGCACGGAAAGTTCACGAGGAGACGGTGCACGCACCACGTTACTCCCAGGACAATAATGAAAACGCAGATGCAAGTTATCGTTGGTATACCAAAGGATATGCATCTCATACCACAAATATTAACGGTAAGTACGTCTTTCGTTGTATATTAGATCAATTTACCTTGCAAAATTTGTTTCACGAAAGTTAATCGAGAATCGAAATGAAAGCAGGTAAGAAACCTTTCCATAGACACCACTGCATCGAATTTTCGAACGAATGATAAACATTGGTATTTGAATGTATAAACCTAACAATTTTCTATACTACTGCATTTAAAATATCTAAAGGCCTGTTTTTATGAGCAATAACGAACAATAACCAAAATCCCTTACCAATTATAGTAATAATGTAAAGTTTTCTCTCAATTTAGGGTATCAGTCAAGCAGCAGTGCAACGGCTACAAAGTTAGGCAAAGCATGTTTCAACCAACTTGAAAATCTCAGAAGGAAACTATATTTCCAAGAGGAGAGAACAGCGGATACCCCAGAAGGCCTTCATTTGGCTAAAATTGATCAATGGCTTGAAAACGGACCCGATGTTCGCCAGTACGAAATCAAGTCACTTAACACAAGGTAAATTCATTCATTTTAGATATCTTCTGGTCAGCTATCAACTCCTTTTTAGCATGTTATAATTTAATCGACTTTAACTTAATTAAACATCCTTTACACAGAGTCAAACAAGCTCAAGATGAGATCAATGCTAGAAAGGCGATCATAAAGAAATTGCAAGCAGATCTCGATCATGCCCAAATGACCCTGACTGAGTCTCAGGTCAAAGAAACACAACTGCAAGAGAAGCTTGAAGCAGCTAAAAGGCAACTAAAGAAAGCTACAAATGAGCTTCACCTTGCACTGGGTAAGCAGAATAACGCGTATTCGACAGTTATAAGCAATCTAAAAGATGTTTCAGAGATTTCAGAGACTAAACTTTGCTTCATAACAAAGAAAATGTCACCAAATCATTACTAACTTCAAAATTACATGAAGTGGATTAATTTTGCAAAAATGAGTAGGAGCCTCGGAACAGGAAATGAGCAACCTTCAATTTTTCCGAAAACAATTGGTTCTTTTAAAGATTTTTCTTCAGAACTTGTCAATTTTTCTGAAAATAGACTATTTTCACACCTGTACCTTCCGTGAATTAACGTGCCTCAACGATCTAATTTCAAAGGAGAGGAAGATTTCACAGAACATTTTTATTTTGTCCAGACGTCATAATATTCCTATTATTGACATTCCTATTACTTCACGTCAATGCCATTTTAGGGGTCATTGAACATGAAAAGGAACAACGTATACAAATGCAGCAATCGATGGAAAGTCTTGTGAAGTCGCAGAAATTGCAGATAATCAAACTGCGAGAGGAACTTGACAACGAAAAGCTAGTGAGTCATAGCTACTCTATATCTTAAACACAAGATGAACATTGTATGAATTACTCAATATGAAGAAACACTTCCTATGTATAGATGAGTCACTTACAATAATTCACAGTATCCATACAAATATATCTTGCTTTTCCCTGTAAAAAGAACCTAAAGTCTAAAGACTAAATTTCCCTTGCATTCAGATGTCAAAACAGAGGGAAAATGAATACGAAGAGCTCATCATGATCAAACGGAAAATGAAGCAATTGGAGCAAGAGTTGATGGTTGAAAAACGCTTGAAGCTCGAAATCAAGCAGAGCAAAGAAGAATGTCAGGCTGAGATTGACGAACTGCTGTTAGAAAATGAAGAAATTAAAAAGAAGTTGAGAAAATATCATCATGATCTTGAACGACTTCATGACGAAAACAGGTCTCTTGTCTCCGACTATAACTCCATGATGGACAGAGGTGAAGTCATAGAGGCAGAACAACAGCTTCATTTGATGCAAGAACTCATGGAGGAAAAATTTCAAGAGGTGAGAGCTGATTTTGTTAATGAAATTGAAAGATATCAATTCGAAGCTAAAGAATTCAAGCAAAAGTTTGAGCAAACTGCTGCAGAATTAGAAAAAGCTCAATCTGAATTGGAAGCAGTTGTTCTGTACAGACAGGATGATATTGACAGACTTTTAAAAGAAAAACAGGCCCTGAAAGTCGACCTTAAAGGGAAAAAGGCAAGACTGCAGTGCTTAGAAGCTTTGAATGGTGAGCTTAAAAGCCATCTTAAAGAAAAGGAAGGCCACCTAAGACACGTTCAAAGCTTTTCGAGCTACAAAGAAGGCAATGGGCAGCTAGATGCCACTGAGACACTAATTTTAGAGAAATGCAGCGAGATCGAGCAACTGCATATAAAAGTAGAGGAATTACAAGACATAAGTCCTGACAAAGAAACATTAAAGCTTAAAGAAGAGTTGGATCAAGTGAAGAAAGATCAACTAGTCAAAAAAGGGGAGATTGAAGACCTCAATAAGAAAAATGAAGAGTTGAGACAACTTTTGAAAGAGCTTCAAGGAAAACTGCTCCATGAAGAATTGAGCCACGAGGAGAATGTGAAATCAACAAAAGAGCAAGAAAGAAAATTAGAAACAAGTCTTGCCGAATTTGAGCAGGAGAACATTTCCTTGAAAAGAAAACTAACAGATGCAGAGGTTCAAGCACAGGCCTACTCTAAACAGCTCTTAGATATGGAAGAAAAACATAGAGAACTCACAGAGAAAGTTGACAACAGCATAGAGCGGGAGAAGTTTCAATCAGTCATGGATCAACTCGATAATCAAAGCTCTAAAATCGAAGGTTTGTTGAAGGAGAAAGAAAATCTTGAAACATCATTTAAGGAAGAGCAAGAAGATCTCAATGAAAAGTTAGACAAAGTTCTTGATGCCAATGTTGATCTGGAGAAAAGCTGCATCAACTTAGAGAGTATTTTGGAACAGAAAGAAGCAACAATCAAAACATTAGAGAAATCTTTGAAAGAAATACAGGAAAATACCAAGGTAACAACAGCACCTTTGGCTGAAGAGAACAAAATACTTAAGGATGACCTTGCAAAATCACTTGATGAAGTTGCTGCACTTAAGGCTCAGATAATCAAGCTGGAGAAAGATCTCGAAGCAAAGAAACAAGAAGCAACAGAGAGTTCGAAAGATGTCAAGGAAAAGATTCAGACCTTTGAAAAAGAGAAGGTGTCTGCCAAAGGCCAAGTATCAGATCTAATGAAAAAGATCGAGCAAATACAGGCAGATATTCACACCAAGGAACAAAATCATCAAATAGAAAGTCAAAAATTAAATGAGCAGCTTCAACAAGCAAGGTCACAAGAAAAGAAGCTTGTGGAGGACAACATGAATCTTAAGGAAAAGCTTGATATGGAAACTGAGATTGTTAAGGATCTGGATAAAACAATCCAAAAGTTACAAGAAGAAAACAGAGAGCAAGATGCTTCCAAATCTTCGATAGCGAAAATAAATTGTCGCGTTACTGAGTTAGAAAGCAGCTGCTCAAATTTGAAAGCAGAGTTGAAATCAAAAAAAGAAGAAATTAGACAGTCTTATGCAAAGCAAGCTGACCTGTTTAAGAAGATCAAAGACCGAGAAAATATGTGTGACATGCTTGAGAAAAAGCTTTCTACAACAGAAGAGCAAGCAAAACAAGAAAAAATGCATTGGCAAAACAACTCTAAGAAAGATTTGGAGCAAGCTAAATCAACAATTGATGAGCTGACAAAAAGCAAAGAAGAGCTGCTTACTGAAAACATGAAACTGAAAGAACAAGTCGCTAGTTGCGAGCAAAAACAGAAGCATCGCATAACTGTTGCTGGAAAGGAAAACGAGCTATCTGAAAAACTTCGAAAGCTGTCTATGAAACTTGAAGAGATGAAGGAAAGAGAGAAGCTAATCCAGAAGCATAATTATGAGATTAAGAAGACACTTGATGCAAAAGATCTTCAGCAACAGAAACTGGAAGATAAAGTTAAAGTCCTCAACTTAAAGCTGGAAGCTAAGAAAGGTGAGGACAATGAGGCCATATCTAGCATGGATGCTTTGAAGAAAGAAGCTGAGGACTGGCAAAGAAAATTTGATGATCTTGCCTCTACCTTGTCCGATACTGAAGCTAACATAGAGATGATTGCTAAAAGGTCAGCAGCAAAAGAGAAAGATTTGGAGGCACAGAAGCAACACATAAAGGAAGAACTTGAAACTGCCAAATTTAAGCTGAAAGAAAAAGAGGCAGAACTGCTTTTGATGCAGAAAAGAAGTGAAAACAACGAATTGTTGTCTAAAATGGTTGATGAAAGGGCAGAAGAATTAAAAGCAAAAAATCAAAGTATCCAGCAGCTTGACAAGGAGAACAAAAAATTAGTCGATGAAACGAAAAAGTTGGAACGAATAGTTACTGAATTAAAGAGGAAGACAAAAGAGCTTGAAACAGACAACAATGAGTTGAAACAAGGAAAGGGAGTCTTCGAAAAGCAACTAGAGAAGCAGAAGACAACATCTCGGATTCTCAAGAACACAGAGAACGATTTAGAGAAAGCATATGATGAGATTCACGAGCTGAAATCCGAGAAAAAAGAATTGCTTTTAAAATGCGAGCAGCTTCAAACAACACTCAGTCAAATGGAGAATCACCAGACAGTTGAAACTGAAAAGTAAGTTAAACATAGAGCTTTAAAGATGTTTATAAATGTATTTTGTAGATATGCTTTATCTTCATGAACTTTGTCCACGTCTTTGTTCACGAAATTCCTTATTTAGTTTTGGTAGATATTCCGTAAAAGTTGAGTAATGCCACTAAGAAGGGACCTATCTAGTTATTTATGCTCCAGGGAAGGATGCTTAAAAAAAAGATGTCTGAAAAATATCTTTGAAAAAGATTAATATTGACGACTTTAATATTCTAATTTATTGATTATAGAGAATGTTGCAACCAAGATTTAGTCAATGAAAATGTCTTTATCTTCATCAGAATCATTAAGGTCATTTAATGAGTAGGGAAAAAAATGGGGCTTATTTCAAATTTTGACAATAGGAGAGTGGCTTGATTATTTTTGCAGTACTTAAAATGGAGATGAAGAGGAGGGTTCTTTGATGCTTATTCCAATTCTGATCCCAATCATATTTCAATATCTAGGAGATTACAGTTTTAACTACGCCCATCCCTATATACCATCATTCGTATCAGTACATAATAATCCATGTTGTTAAATGTTACGTTATCTTATGCCAATAAAAACGAGTAAATCTACTTGTTTCATAAACTTCTTTTAATTTTTACCTTTAGCACTAAAGAGAATTTGGCCAACAAAGAGAGCTCTTCCAGTAGTTACGAATCTGACTTTGAAGAAGATAGCCACTCTTCGGAAGAAAGCAACAATGATGAAAGAAAAAAATCAGAAGAAGATTGCGCCTCTGATAAAGAAAAGTCAGCAGAAAAATCGAGTGAAAAGGAAGATGTGACTTTTGGCGACGATGACGCCTTTTTGGACATATCCGAAGAAATTATGGAGTTTGAGGGCGAATATAATGTCACTGAAGACATTACAGTAGAAGAGGATTATCTTGCCAACCATCTCGATGAATATGATTTTGTTGAGGCTATAGAGCCACTGGAGGAAGATGAAAAGCAAGAGAAGAAACTTGGAGATACCCCCGTCAAGGAATGTACTCCAGCTGAGAAGAACACCAATGAAGTTAATCCTTACGAAAACCACGCTGCAGAAAGAGGACATGGGAGAAAAGAAGAGCAAAAAGAAGGTCAGGATAATGATATTTGTTATAATTTAAAAAGAATGAAAACTGGAACTAGAAATGGAATACTTGTGGTAGTTGTCATATTGTCTGTATATTTTTGTATTGTTATTAATTTTAATGACAGCTATAGTTGACCAGCGAACAATTTGAGGCTGTATTTGCTTGTCAAAAAATATGCATCACCTTTGTGAAACTAAAACGATAATAAAGAAGTTTAGAAGCATTTTAACAATTAGTTTCAGCAAAAACATGTTCACGTTTGCTGAATTAAGAACTGGCAAAGAGTTGTTCTTGTGGATTTGAATGATCTTTTTTACCATTTCCTTTTGACAGAAGTTAGTTCAAACAAGTTTGGAATTGATGAAGAAGAAGATGACATGCTTAGCTCGTTCGTGGCAAAACAAAAGACAAAAAAGACAAAATCATCTTCAAAGATCACAAAAATCCCATCGAAACAAAAACAGATGGCTAAAGATTTGGGTTTTGACGACGATGTTGAAATCGACGATCTCATATCAGATATCGAAATGAGTGACGAGAGCCAAAGCAAAGGTGACAAAAAAACCAAAACGGCCATTGGGAGTTCCAGTTCATTAGACGCATCAAGCCCCTCAGATTCAGGCAGCGACTCAGACACTGGCATCAAACCACAGCAAAGTGGACTTTTGTTTAGTCCATCTCTTACGTCACCAAAACCACTAGGAAGAAACATGCTGTTGCCTGCACTTAGGGCAAAACCAAGATCGTTGCCCTCTTTACACAATTTGAAGAAACCAAAATTTTAATATACTTAACTTTCCAATTATTTGATGTGTCGAATTTTTAATATCTCAATAAGTTTTTTGTAGCTGGCATTTTTAAACATTTGTATATTGAATTGAGTTTGTGTATCAAAGATTTTTCAGTCAAAAAACATGACTCGTTCTTGCTTAAGTCTTGGCTTCTTTACTTATTGAAAACAATTTTTCTTGTTTGGCAAATCAAAAAAAACATATGAGGTCAAAGTTCGGGCCTCGAACCTCCAACAGGGATTGGAAGAAGGAATAGAGGAGCAATAAACGAAACATTTAACAAAATATTTACTTCAATTCAGAACTAAAAATCTCTCTTAATTTAAGGGTTGTTCAATTACGTTGTTACCATTCGTTAAAAGAAACAAGCCTTACCTCATAGACTGGTATAGTTTTCAATGATTTCCTTGTGGCAAGATCCCACAATATTACAACTTTGTCACGTCCAGCACTGTAGTAAACAAAATTGTACGGTAAATGCTTCAAAGTATAGATTCGACACAGAATACTAAGTCATAAAGCTCTTAGGACCATTGAATAGTTAACAATTAGTTTTGAAATTTGTTATTTTTGTGATCCAACAGTATGGATTCTTCATATTATTTTCAAAGTTCATTTCATTCAGTCGCCCGTACTGACCCTGTTGTCCAATGATATTATCTTTATTACTCTTCTACTCCTAGATCCCTAGCTCCATTTAAAAATCATTATCTAAAAGAGCTTTTTCACTAATCGATTATGCTAGGTACTAGGTCTCTGCATTGCAGATCCGACTTAAAGATACCAGGCAAACTTCATGACATGACATTTTAAAACATTACCTGATCATTTTCTCGTTGTCTTCGAAGAATGATAGATAAGTCACATTACTGTAGTGGCCTTTTGGCGTCTAAATCCATCTAGGAATTACAGAAAATGAAACAATAATACATTTACCTTGTGCTAATATAACTAATAGTTGAAGTGCGTGCACATATTCAAGTGATTTTCCATGTCTAGATTCTTGACTGCTTGTTATCTATAATAAACCCATTAGTAATATCAAAATTCCGCTGAAAAAATAAACAAAATGTAAAATTATCCAGTTATCTATGCGCAAATGACCGAGCTCCACCCTTCTCAGGAAACCGCTTCAGTTTTCAGTTTTCAAGCAGCATCAGTTTTCTGGATGCCAGCTAGGTTTTGAGAAAACAGTTTCATTTTTCCAAATCACAAACGGATAAAAACTAAAGAACAAAGAGTTAGTTCTGCATCATTTTCGAAGATATGACTCTTTGTTTATTAGCTTTCAACACGAAATTTATTAGCTTTCAATTTATTTGATTCTTTACAGATGTAATTCTGTAATTCTGTAATTCGCCATCACAATGGAACAGACTTGGTAGGCATCGGGGTCATTCAAAAAGTAGATTCCAATTTTGGGAACATCTATCCCCCTTGTTAGCATTAGATCGTTTGCTGCTCCAGCACCTCTTCCTTTTATTACATCACCTAGTTATTAAACAAGGGGCACGGAAATGGGAGAGGAGGCCAAACAACTGTCATTGCATACTGGGATCTGCCTCGTACAGCACCATTTGCATTTGTGAGAAAGAAAAATTTGACAGAATATTAATCTTTTTATTGGCTTAGTTTGTAGCAATTGTTTGATATACCTGATCAATATGATTCAATAGATTGAATCTTCTTCTAAGAATCGATTCTATAAAGCGTTGCTTCTCCATTTATTTCTCGTTTTGATTGTTCCTTGAATGAATTGATGTCGAAACAGAAAAGTATAATATGCAGTACAAGTATTATCTCAGAAAACAAAAGTTTTCTTAATAGGGGGGGGGGCTCAGGGGAGCAGAAGGGGAGCTGCGCCCCTTCCTCTTTTTTTGGGCAATTCTAAAATATCATAGCTAATTTCCACCAGGATCAAATCTTTGATTGTACCGATATCAATTTTTGAAATTTGGATTCATGTGTGACCTTAATAGTCCTCTAGATAACTGAAATGTTTTGCTGCCAAAGCTGGCAAAATATCGTTAATCTAAATTCTACATCTTTAGATTTTTCTACTCAAGTAACAGGTAGACAAGGTAGAGAAAGTGATATATAGAGGGCCATGAAAACGAAAACAACTGAAACGTTCATTTTGTATAGGATATAGGGAAGGCTCTATGCCCCCCACACTACTGGGCAAAATCCACTATACTCAGCATAAATTTACCTTCTCCTAGTAGTGCGAGAACACTACATAACATACTGCACACTGCAGTTTGCCCAATATAGCGATGTGATTAGCTAAAAACATTAAAATAATTGCAGTGTGAAAAATGCGAATGTTGATACGCAACACATTTGTACTCTGTTGTCGGATCAAGAATGGACTGCGAGATTGTGTTTAGGATTGATCGACCGAGTCCCTTGACTTTGTCTCCTCCACAAAGCAAGTTGTCAAGTATGAGTGAGTAATGATTCCAAGCAAACAAAAAAAGGATTTTCCATAAGCAAACCTTTCTGATGTATAGCTGGATGCATTTTTGAAGTTAACTATCAGGCGTGCGGTGATAGGCAGGTTTTCTTTGTAAACATTGGTTTCACAAAAGTTAAAACATTTGCAAGATAATACCGTAATGCATAAAATAGATGTCTTTCTTTTAAAAGAATTCTACTCCTAAAAACCAACATCAGTATGAATACATCAAAGGGGTTTATCCTTTATCGTTTTTACTTTCTTTGCGTTGCCAGTTTTTAAATGTTTTCCTATTTCTGAAGTCCTTCTCTTCTTCCCTGGGCCAGGGGTTTTTTCAATCAAACTCTCATCTCTAACTATCGTAGTTTTGTGGTTCTAAAACAAAAGGATAAAAGTTTGTAATACAAAGGAGTTTGAAAAACAAGGTTAATTATTTCCAAAAATATTGGAGAATTAATACAAGAGAAGGAATAACATATAGCAACTCAAATTCTTTCTACAAAACATATTTTTTAAGAATATAAATATGTTATTTGAAGTAACGAAATATGCAGATGTAAATCGTTGCGTCACTTTCAACTATAGTTACCTCCTTGTTTTCTTCTTGACTTGGTTCTGCTTCTAACGGGGAATCTCCTTCACAGGGCTCACTATTTTGGGTTTTAGATTCATGAATCGTCTCCTCCGTTCCATCTGCAGCCTCACTTTGGTGCTGATCCCATGTATCCATAGCGATGGGATCACTGAGATTTTCTGCTTGCTGGTTAGAAGCTTGGCCAACGGATTTATGGCTCTCGTTTTCAGCATTCATTTCTTCATCGATTTCCAACTGCTCAGATCTAGAAGAAGATAAAGACAACTTGGCTCCTCGGAATAAGTGGGTAGTAATTAAACTGAAAATTTCTTGTTTTTCTGCACAGGTGTGCACTAGACTGCGAAAATACCATTTCAACTTTTTGCGAAAGGTAGTTAAGGGCATGGTAACTAATGATGTCACAAGAAACAAATCTTATTCACTCACGCTTTAGTGTCGACATCCTTGACAGAAAGTCGCATGGATTCCCATGTGTATTCGAGAAATGCCGATTGCTGCAGAAACAGACGGAAGAGTAATGCAAATGCTCTTTGACATGAATTTAATTGGAATTTCATGAAGCAATTTCAGTTTTTTGATTTATGTTATCAGACTTAAGTGAATCATTGATTTTAAATTTCAATTTTCTATTCAGTTTATATTTAGTAAAGAAATATGCAGAGGTCAATTGAAATTTGAGAAAGTCTGTTTTTGTTTTATAGTACAAAATCGAGTGTAGATATGAATCAATAAGGGTATTGTATTAGCGGGAGAATGATGCAGAATTTATTTAAAATGTGAGAAGGTACAATCCTTTAATGTTTAAGTTATATTTTTATGTTTAATATGCATAATTGATCTTAGGCCATCAGCAAATTATATTGAAACGATATACAGACTGTTTGAAAGACTGAAAATATCATACTACTTTTTACAACATTAATATTATAGACACAAAAATGCGTATTTTACCTGTAAAAGGCGATTCAGCCGATTGAAATGCCGTTCTAAAATTAAAAGTCACCAATTAGAAAAAATGAGATACAATCAAAAGGAAGAAATAGAAGTTCTTAATAAAACAAACAAAGAAAACCAGCATAGTATATCAGGTTTTTTGAACTACGAAAACTGTTATACCCGTGTATGGAAGAATTGCTTCGATGTTGTCCTTCATATCTGGCAGCTCAGTCAGTTCATCGGGTGATTTAAACTTCAGGATAATTGACAGTGCTGCAAGGAGAATAAAACCAAGTTGGTATCAACTATTGATCGGCCACGTGATGTTTCGAAGAAGTAAGGAGAAAATAGTCAGCACAGGGAAACAAACACGTGAAGAAGAAAGTGACCACATAATTTAAAGGGAAACGATGACGTCACAAAATACATTTTGCCTGAAGTGATTAATGAAAACCAAGACCAAATAAAGGCAGTTTGCTAAGGAATTACCAAATACTCTTGTTGCTATATTCCCGTATATTCGATAGAGATCCAACTTTGCTATCACATCGCCATTTTTCTTTATTAGCATATAAGGTCCTTTTGGGTAATAAAGTTTAAATCAAAAAATCTAAAAAAAAATTCGATGAGATTAAAAATGAAAATTACCTGATTGTGTAGCGTGGCAGTTTTTGGCATTTGTGTTCCAATCTCGCATATACTTGAGAATCAAATCTTTAAAATTGAAAAGCGATATAGGTAAATATTTTAAACAAAAGCATTCAAAGAAGAAAATATAAGAAAATACAGAAAACGTCTTTCAATTCGAATTCTGAGAGAATTCGGTGACACAAGTGCTGATTAGACAATCGGCAAATTTCATCCAATCCCTCTTTGGGGAGCATGAATTCAAATTTTGTTTTGTTTGCATTAATGACTTTTTTACCAAGAATAACAAGACTTTGAAAACAGCCAGTTTAGTCACAAAAGTTCACTCAAATGTTCGAAACTACCTCTTTGATTGCCTTTAATTCTTTACTGGTTTGCTCCAGAATCTAGAATCTGAAACACTTCGCATTACAGACAAAGAGAACAAAATTGAAAAAGTCAATGTAAATTTCACCAACCTATTTGATCGTCTCGCAGCCCACTCAAGACTGAGGCTAGCCTCTCCTCTCCATTGGCGTCAGCTAATAATTCTAAAAAGCAATGAACAACAAAGTGACTTCATTTGAAGCATTCCTTAAAGGTAGTGGAGATTGGCAAATTGGCACTATAAAATGGCATTTTATGTAGAGAACCCCTCACCCCTTAATTTTCAATTAGTAGACCCCACTCAGCGATGCTTTTCATTAGAGGAGATACACAAGTGTCAAGCAATATAAAATGTCAAGAAATTTTCTGTTCTAATACCAACTGATTTTAAAGTGCTTACCTTTCAAAATTGACAACACTGTAAACGGTCTTTCAAGTGATAGCGCAAGGCCGATGGCTTTCGTAAATTTCTTCTTGCCAAGCAAATTTGATAATTCTTGGTCCCTTGAAGTTAAAATGAATTACAAATATCAATCTTATTCAACCTTTTACCTTAAATTTAATTTGATGGACTCAAATTACCAAGAAACTTCAAACTCTGGGCAGAGAATAGACAAGGAAAGTTCATTTTTCTCCGCCATAAATTCATTTTCTCCTTTCTTACTACCTAATTGTACGAGAAATGGAGAAAGCCATCACTTATCAAAAGAGTGGAACATATCCTAAAAACAATCAAACAACAGTGACAAGATTCCTATCGTAAAATTAAATCCCAAATTCTAAAAGAGCAATAAACAACCAAATGTTTACAAAACCAAATGTTAAAAATATCAACACCAAAATGTGAATAACACTGCTCCCATTTGCTAAAACAATAACTCCAAGTGCCATTTCTACAATATTCTTTTTGTAAAACAAAGTAATATAATTATATAGATCTGAGTTCTTTAATACTTAGCCATTACCGATACTTAATACTTGATTAAAACAATAACTCTGATAAAAAATGAAAGAAGTTTAACATCCCGGTGGCTCATTATTCGTGTATCACCACGCAATACTTGAAATTTTTCAATACAATTCTGTCAAAAAGCCTATTTTGAAAGAGAGATCAGCTCAAACTTTCTATGCACAATCTTTCTAACAGTTGTCACCCGCAATATTTTCATACTCTAACAGAAACATCATAGGCCCACGAAGTTTTCTGTTTAAGCAACATCCAACTTCTATCTGTAACTGCTTACTTCAGAATCATATTCTCTTGCTTTGCCTCTTCTTCTAATCTTTCTTCCTCCGTAACATCCTAACAGAAAACAATTGTAAACCTGATAACAACTAGAGTACCATAAGAAACAGCATCACAACACAAAGTACAGTGACATTGAAACTGAAACGAAGGTCAAAGAATGGAAAGTAATGGTACGGTTTACTTTGAAAGAAAGAAAGAAACATATAAAGACAACAAACATCACGGGCTCTTTATATCATTTTCTAAAGTTTTAACTATGACACTGTCAACGATTTTATAACTTCTACTTTTTAAGATATTAACAATGAATATACTTATTTGTTGTTGGTGTAGTGACATTTTCACTTACCTTCCAAATGTTCAACACAGAATCTCCTCCTCCTGTAACAAGAGTGTCTTCAGTCTTGTTCAAAGCCAACGACCAAACCTAAAACATCGTTTATGGTTCAAGGAACTTGCGTCGAAGGTTTTTTAACTTCAATAATCTACTTGCCTTTCATAGGAAGAACAATATTACAAATAGATTTAAAAAATCAAAAGTGTTGTTTACTTCGACGAGTTATACGTCAGAATCTTTACAGACTTGTTCGAGCGAAATTGCAAAGCTACTTTCTAAAAAATATGGTATTAACTAAAACAAAGAGATTGAAAACTTGAAGAAATTAATAGATTCTACATTACAAAGCCAATAGACCAGGCGGAGAATAGGGGAATGGTCCCCCGAGGGCGAAATTTATGGGACCGAGTGCTTTTGGTCAATTCGAGGGTGCTGATTTCGAAAATCGATGTTATACGGGGAATTTGGGGGGCCATCAGCCTCTTTTTCGTGTTTTAAGTCTCGTTTTCGTGTATTTCATGGAAACGAGTAAGAATAAAGTTTAAAGTGGAAATAGGTGAATTATTAAAGTAGATTTGGTATCCTTGCTGGGCATTAACGTTAAACATTTGATTTTAGCTTGCCAGGGGGGCAAGCAGCCTCGTTTTCACAATGCTAACACTTTGACGTCAAATTACGTGTAAAATGAAGTCTTAACATAGCAAGAAATAACAAACATTTTTCAACGTAATTCATCTACATCTACCAATTACTGTCTTTCTGCTATAAAGAAGATTCTGACATGGTGATAGGCCGGAGCGAGAGGTCATGAAAATGTTCACAAAAGAGAGACAATTGAGAACCGAGTGATTGGAACCCAGGCCAAGCCGAACCTTTAGTTTCTTCCAGGTTTCTGGGTACATCACTTTCAGAAATAAGTAAAAGTAAATTACCTTTACCAATGGAAGTTTTATTAGAAGTGTTGTCTATACCTTGTCAAAATATAACAAATACTGTAGAAGAAAAAGTCAGCAGTTGCTTGTTGACTATGGAGGCAAGGGGAAGAGATCGAATGAATGAATTTAAAGAAAGGTTAACCAAAAGTCCTGCAGATAAAGACTTCTTTGGTCCCATCAAGAGAGAGCCTCTGACAACCTTCAAGGACTCATCAGTTAAGACTAGGCTAAAGATTAAAGGAAAAGAAAAAGAGATCACATTTTAGAGATACATTCTTGGCATTCTAGTTGCATACTCGAACAAGCATGAAGCAGGTGTGGATCTCGAGACCACCCTGACATTTCCGCTTGCACCAGTATCGATGCCTCTCAGCACAGCAGATGGTGCCATCAGAAAGACCGTTAAGAGCAAACTGTATGAAGCTGCAATGAGCGACTTATCCATCGTTAGTCCAGATGAACTACCACCTACGGAGATATTGAATACGCACTTCTTGGACCTTGCCGCAGCCATTCAAAGTTTGGTTGGCCCTACATCTACTATAAGACAAATGGCGACCAACATACTTGCTTCAATTCCAGCCCGGTACACACAAATTGTTATTGTCTGTGATACATATAAGGACAACAGCATTAAGGGTGGTGAAAGAGTTAAGAGGGGTGTCAGTGGGAGATACGTTTTGCAAGCCCTGACATGAAGGTACCATGTGACTTTAACAGCTTCCTCTGCAACGGCAAAAACAAAGGAATGTTGTTTGATCTTCTTTAGTTAGCAATAATTGAGGATCGTAGTCAACTATTTAGCCGGACAGTAATGATCTCCAACAAACTACGAAAGTTACAGAGGATACTGTTGAAGTTCTTGAACACTGGGCCAGTAACCTCGAAGAAGCAGACACAAAGTTGGTGGCACTGGTTAAAGCTTGGGACTTTCCGCTCGATCATGCAGCCATGATTCGATCTCCCTCTGGTGATATCGATATTCTAGCATTGTTCTTGTCACACGAATTCAGCGGAACGAAAATTCTAGTAGATAATGGTGTTGGAAAACAAGGAAAGATAATCGACATGACATGATCTGGCCTTGAGATGGAGAAAAAGAAAGCGCTACTTGGCCTAAACGCTTTTTCTGGCAAGATTATATTTCAAATTTTTTTAGAAAGGGAAAGCAAGCATTTTGGAGGGCAATGCCAAAAAAAGCTAAATTCATTAGCCTTTTTACTGAGTTGGGAAACTCCGCGCAAGTGCTCGACAATCTCTTCAATGGTTTGGAGAAGTTTGTGTGTGTATTGTATGGAAACCAAGGAATATCCTCAGTGAATCTGCTGCGACACAAGTTGTTTGTGCAGAAATTTGAAAGAGAAAGGAAGATCATGGATCTCAGTCCTACCGCCATGCAAAAAAAACCTGAGGATTCATATTCTCCGTGCAAACTTCGTCGCCATGATGTTCAGGCAAGCTGATGGTTTGATGCTTCAGTTGAGCTCTCCAGCAGATCATGGTTGGGATGAAAAAGGATCAGTTCGTTGGAGTGAAATTTGTTACCCGGAAGATATATCTGAGCTTCTGCTTAATCAAGCTGAAGTCAACGAAAAGCTTGAAACTGAGGATGTCGAGTGTAGTGACTCTGAAGACGACTTTGAGGACCTTTGAAACGATCTAGCTTATCTTTCAAACTTTGCTTAGATGATCCGCAATGATTTCCATTATTGTTATTTATTAATTAGTGATAAAACAGTGCTGCATTTCCCCTATGAAATTGTAAAAATCAGTCTGGCTAGAGAAATGTTTAGCAGAAATTGTAAAATAACGCTAGTGGATCGTGAAAACGAGGCTGTTTGCCCCCCTGAAAAGCCAAAATTGAATGGTTAACTTTAATTCTCAGCAAAGATACCAAATCTACTTTTTAGAATTCACCCATTTCCACTTTAAACTGTTTTCTCGCTTGTTTCCATGAAAGACACGAAAATGAGACTTAAAACACGCAAAAGAGGCTGGTGGCCCCCCAAATTCCCCGTATAACATCGATTTTCGAAATCAGCACCCTCGAATTAACCAAAAGCACTTGGTCCCATAAATTTCGCCCTCGGGGGACCATTCCCCTATTCTCCGCCTGGTCTACAAAGTAAACTTTGAAAAACACACTTTATCTGCATGCCCATCCAGAGTATTTAGGCATTCGTTGGTTTTCACATTCCATACTTTGATTAGGCCGTCCGATCCACTAAAATGAAAAACAAGTTTTGCAAATTTAACGTAAATAAATCACGTTTGCTAACTAGGTTATGAGAAGGCTACTAGAGAAAGAAGTTATTGAAGTTCTATCCATTCACTAGACTTGCTTTCGTGCATTAAAAGGTATAAGATAAAGTCGTCTCGGAAAGGTGAAGAAAAAGTTTGATCAACAAAATCAAGTAAAATTGATTGTCGGAAGGGAAACAATACCGGGATGCTTTGCAATAATTGTCATTCCAAAATGTTAGAAATCCGATTCTTTATTTAAAAAAGAAAAGCACAATCTTCCAGGGGATTCCATGTACGTTAGTGCTTCATGATTGAGAGCAGCAAGGCAATAATTTGTGAATACCTTGATATTATCTGCATCCCACGTGTCATGAATTCAAGCCTCAGCACCGAATTGGTATGACCTTCCAGTGTCTAAAACGAAAAATTGCTTTTTAAATTCCAATATCTATTAACATTTGATTCCGTCAATTGTTTCTGACAAGGAAAAATATGTCTTAAGGGTATATGGGTTTTAATATCTAAATTTTTTCGTCTTGAATTCTAATTTTGATTATTACCATATCGTCTATAATCTAGGCTTGGATAAACTGAATCTAGGCTTGGATGAACTTAATCTAGGCTTGGATGAACTTAATCTAGGCTTGGGTGAACTTTAGGGCAACTACTCTGACCAAAGTATCTAATCAAGTCAAGCAAACATTAGCAAATTTCTCAATCCCACCTTCACACAAGTCAAATCTTTAATTGCCCATAGCTTTATTGTCGAGTCAGCTGATGCTGTTGCTAGGCATTTATCGACTGGAGAAAACGCTGCGCACCAAACTCCTCGTTTGTGACCACGCAGCGTCCCGTACGTGCCTCCGTCGGATGCAAGCCATAACTAGAATCCAAAAGAAGCTGATGAATTATTTAAAAATTGCCAAAAAAATGTTTCAAATCAAAATGATATTTAGGTTTACTTTTAATTTTAGAAGCTTTGGCCTTCTTTTGATATTTTACCAAGCCAATCAAAGATAAAGCTTCCTCTTTGTCTCAAAAAAGGTTTGATGGCCTACCTTTGCTGTTTTATCTTGAGACCCCGAAGCGATGAGTTTGTCATTTGGAGAAAACACAACAGAGTTGATGTCCTAAAAACATATTTTTGTATGAAGTTTATTTCAACAAAAGAAATCGCAATATAGAATAACCTTCCTGAAAAAAGTTGCAATTAAACGTAAAAGATCTTTCTGCCGCAGTATCTCCAGAGGCCATATACATTTGAAATTACATATCTTTTTAAGTATCAAATGCTTTTGCAGTAAATTTATTCCTTTTGATATGAGAAAAAATGGGTAAAGTGTATTTAAATAATCATATTCACACTTAAATGCTGTGGGTCGACAAAAATTGGACTTTTTTGCATTCGTGTTCTTTCGCAGCATGCGCTGTAAATTCTGAGAACAACTAAAGAAAAATATCGTGACAAACCTTATCATGGGCTTTCACAGTCCATACAGCTTGAATCTTTGATAAACCATTATCCTGTCAAATTTATTCATAGAAATGATAAAGACTAACTCAATGAATTGATGAGGTTAGAACAAATATTTTTTTAATGGACGAGGCTCTACCCTCCATGAAACATTTTTTACTTGCATCAATTTTTTGTTTTTTTCCAAAAGTAAACATGGTTTACTCAGCCCACAGAAAAGATTCAAAACAGGATTTAATGTGCTTTCTAAGTAATGTTTGGTTTGCATTGGATAACTCCATCTTAAGAGTATAAACCTATGGTATCACCTCGAATATTTGTGGGACTTTCCAGCACTTCAGAGTTAGATCTTGACTTCCAGTTACTAAATGATCTGTGCTTCTTCTGTTGAAACAAGTAGAAAACGTACCTTAACTTTAATATAATTACAATAATTATAAGATGTCTGCTTATTTCAAATATATTAAACAGAAACAACAGCGAGCAAGAGCAACAAAAAATGTGTTGAATGATTTTAAAGATGCAACATCATTCATAAATGCTTCCTATTCTAGCAATGACCTATAGAGTTTGATTTCATCTAATGAAGGTGCATAAAATGGGATAACTTGCCGACAAAGTACCCCTGCTTGGCAAACAACAAAATCCCAAATGGGAACTCCTTGCGAGTAACAGCAAAAGGGACTTCAAATGTTACCCTAGGTTTGAGATGCAAACAGACTGAATGAACACTGATCTCTATAAACGATGAAAGAATATTGACTAAAACACAAGCGAATAAGGACAGCAAAACAAAGCTCGTACCTCATTCAGAGAGGTTTTCCTTTAGTAAAGAGATAATGCATATCATGTAAAAGCCTGTGTAAAGTTTGATGGTAAAAAAACTTCAATGTTAACACTGCTTTCTTTATATACTGTGAGCAACAGAAGGTAAAGAAAAGATCAAGTCATGGAGAAAAGATCCAGACACTGCTTTCTATAAACTGCATCACTTACTTCGGCCAAGCAATAGTTCCAACTGCATGCGTATGGCCAACCCCTAAGGCCACGCATGAAAAGGTTTTGTCATCGCCCAGTCTCCAGATCCTTAGACTGTTATCCTTTAATAAATAAGGCAAAATAAAATAGGAGAAAAGATTTAATTATCAATGTGAGAACAAATTCAAGTTCAAGATAAAGCCATTGGAAGATCAGTAAATGATTTACTTAGGAAGCAAAAAGGCCCTCTCAAAATGAAGTACTACATATCAAGCTTATTTACTCCTCTGCTATTCTACATTTGAAAGAAGCCTTCATTTAATAGAGAAGACATTATAGAAAAAAGATAAAGCCTGGCCAATAATACGTGTTGAGCCTACCTTTGAACATGAAGCGATGTATTTGCCATCGAAACTTGCATCTAGTGCCATTATTGTATCTAGAACGGGAAATGATCATGTGCCACAATTAACAAGCTAACAAACTAAAGTAATTAAAAAAAACTAAATTATACGGTGTTGCAAATAAATTCTGCTATCATACACACAAAACATTGTACTTCGATTTTATTTCACTAAAATCATTAAATCACAGTTTTATCAAAAACAAACAAGGTACTTTCTAATGTTTTACCAAAGACTTGAAATCATTTTAAAAACTACAGTGTAAGTTCTGAGTTTTTTCACTGTCAAAAATCTCAATTTAAAACAAACCTGTGTGTCCATTCAATATTCTGCAATCCATGGTTTCTCTGTCAATAACTTTAACATCAGGGCTGTTTGATGCGATCGAGAGGAGGGAATGATCTTCCCCCACAAACTTTAAGTCCAGAACTTCGTCCAGATGTCCGACGAACTATACACGAGAAAAATACATCAACAAAATAAAAAGAGTCGATTACGGTCTAATTATGTTATAAAGCTAGGGTATTTTTTAAAAGAACAGAATGAGAGAAAAAAACAATAATAAACGCTTGAATTATTATGTCAACGAAAGTAGAGATGCAACTAATGGACAAAAACGACGAAATAAGTTACCTGTTTTAAGATTTTCAGTGAATTCAAGTCATAAAGGACAATATTTTGGTCATCGGAAACAGTAACGATGCAATTAAGAGCTTCATTGAGGACACACTGGATAACCGTTGATGAAGGAGCAGGGTTTTCACAATTACTGTCCACAGCTTTATTTGCAGATCTCTCTGGGGCAAAGATGCACTTGCCATCACGAACACTCCATGCCCGAATGATGCCTGAAAATTTCATGCAAACAGTCAACTTGTGACATACTCTGAGAATTTCGAGTCTGATAAGCGAGCATTATATATTGAGAAAAACTGACATCTTTTCTTGTGTTTACAATAAATTGGGTCAATGGAAAGTTTAACAGTGCACAGAAAACCAATGATATGTGTCGACGATATTGCAGAGATTAATTATAGAGTGAATTTTTACACAACATTGTCCACAAATTGGACCAAAGATATTCACCTTTTTCACCAGCAGTTATAAACTTAACATTTTGCTCCTCTTCTGCAGTCATGCACCATTCTAATTCCTTATCACGAGGCAGAACAATCACAGATTCCACTGCCTGTGGAAAAATGGAAGCAAGTAATGATTTCAAAGTACCATTTCGAATTAACTTACTAAAGTCATCCACCCCCACCCCCACCCCCCCCCCCTCCCCCTCACGTTCCGTTCCTAGCCGTTTACATTAAAGAAAACAAGTGCTTTGCATGTTAGCGACAGAGAAACCAAAGAAGCCTTCTCAAACTAGCACGGAACCAAGATGCCTAGTGTAAACGCAAGGCCTATTATCGCTTTTTCAGGCACAGAACCAGAGAGTTCCGTTCTTTCTTCTGTAGTGTAAACGGGGTCTTTATGCAACTACAATCCTGGCCAAAAGGTTAGTGGACTTGAGAAGAAACCCAATAAAACTGCAACTTTACCCCAATAAAGATATCAAAACCCCCAACCCTGCAGCAAAGTTGGTTTTCTGGAAAATACCAAAGTAACGGCAATCGAAATGAGTAGAAATAAGTGTATCAACATTGACTGTGGGGGGTGGGAAGCGTATTTGTTCAAAAGGACTACAATTCGCAAGCCATTACAACAACTTTTGGCCAGGATTGTAGTTTAACAGAGCAAGCTTTTCGAAAATTAACAGGCTCACTAGCTTAGATTAAGTTTAGTTAACTTTCAATATACTTCATCCAAAATCGTCCCAATACCCGTAACAAAAATATCAATTTGACGTAACAATCATCTGGAGGCGGCCACCGTCATGTATAAAAGGGCGCACCATGATTAGACAAATCGTGCTTCAGTTTTCACAACTGTGAGTATCGGTGCATTCCACTTGTGGATTTGCACTTGGTTTCGTGTTCTTGTGTCTCTTACGAGCACACGGCGAAATGGCGAGTTTCAGTTCGGACGGTAGCGTCCGTTGTTGGATATGCATGAGGAACGGCGAGAATCGGTTTTTCAACGGTCATGCCGCACGGAAAGTTCACGAGGAGACGGTGCATGCACCACGTTACTCCCAGGACAATAATGGAAACGCAGATGCAAGTTATCGTTGGTATACCAAGGGGTATGCATCTCGTACCACAAATATTAACGGTAAGTACGTCTTTCGTTGTATATTAGATCAATTTACCTTGCAAAATTTGTATCACGAAAGTTAATCGAGAATCGAAATGAAAGCAGGTAAGAAACCTTTGCATAGACACCACTGCATCGAGTTTTCGAACGAATGATAAACATTGGTATTTCAATGTATAAACCTAACAATTTTTTATACTACTGCATTTAAAAAATATATAGGCCTGTTTTTATGAGCAATAACGAACAATAGCCAAATCCCCTTACCAATTATAGTAATAATGTAACGTTTTCTCTCAATTTAGGGTATGAGTCAAGCAACAGTGCAACGCCTACAAAGTTAGGCAAAGCATGTTTCAACCAACTTGAAAATCTCAGAAGGAAACTATATTTCCAAGACGAGAGAACAGCGGATACCCCAGAAGGCCTTCATTTGGCTAAAATTGATCAATGGCTTGAAAACGGACCCGATGTTCGCCAGTACGAAATCAAGTCACTTAACACGAGGTAAATTCATTCATTTTAAACATCTTCTGGTCAGCTGTGAACTCCTTTTTAGCATGTTATAATTTAATCGACTTTAACTTAATTAAACATCCTTTACACAGAGTCAAACAAGCTCAAGATGAGATCAATGCTAGAAAGGCGGTTATAAAGAAATTGCAAGCAGATCTCGATCATGCCCAAATGACCCTGACTGAGTCTCAGGTCAAAGAAACACAACTGGAAGAGGATCTTGAAGCAGCTAAAAGGCAACTTAAGAAAGCTACAAATGAGCTTCACCTTGCACTGGGTAAGCAGAATAACGCGTATTCGACAGTTATAAGCAATCTAAAAGATATTCCAGAGATTTCAGGGACTAAACTTTGCTTCATAACAAAGAAAATGTCACCAAATCATTACTATCTTCAAAATTACATGAAGTGGTTAAATTTTGCAAAAATGAGTAGGAGCCTCGGAACAGGAGATCAGCAACCTTTAATTTCTCGAAATCGATTGGTTTTTTTAAAGATTTTTCTTCAAAACTTTGTACCTTTCGTGAATTAACATGCCTCAACGATCTAATTTCAAAGGAGAGGAAGATTTCAAAAAAATTTATTATTTTGTCCAGTCGTTATAATGTTCCTATTATTGACATTCCTATTACTTCACGTCAATGCCATTTTAGGGGTCATTGAACATGAAAGGGAACAACGTATACAAATGCAGCAATCGATGGAAAGTCTTCTAAAGTCGCAGAAATTGCAGATAATCAAACTGCGAGAGGAATTTGACAACGAGAAGCTGGTGAGTGATAGCTACTCTATATCTTAAACACAAGATGAACATTGTATGAATTACTCAATATGAAGAAACACCTCCTATGTATAAATGAGTCACTTGCAATAATTCATAGTATCCATACAAATGTCTTGCTTTACACTGTGAAAAGAACCTAAAGTCTACAGACCAAATTTCTCTTGCATACAGATGTCAAAACAAAAGGAAAATGAATACGAAGAGCTTATCATGATCAAACGGAAAATGAAGCAATTGGAGCAAGAGTTGATGGTTGAAAAACGCTTGAAGCTCGAAGTCAAACAGACCAAAGAAGAATGTCAGGCTGAGATTGACGAACTGCTTTTAGAAAATGAAGAAATCAAAAAGAAGTTGAGAAAGTATCATCATGATCTTGAACGACTTCATGACGAAAACAGGTCCCTTGTCTCCGACTATAACTCCATGATGGACAGAGGTGAAGTCATAGAGACAGAACAACAACTTCATTTGATGCAAGAACTCATGGAGGAAAAATTTGAAGGGGTGAGAGCTGATTTTGTTAATGAAATTGAAAGATATCAATTCGAAGCTAAAGAATTCAAACAAAAGTTTGAGCAAACTGCTGCAGAATTAGAAAAAGCTCAATCTGAATTGGAAGCAGTTGTTCTGTACAGACAGGATGATATTGACAGACTTTTAAAAGAAAAACAGGCCCTGAAAGTCGACCTTAAGAGCAAAAAGGCAAAACTGCAGTGCTTAGAAGCTTTGAATGGTGAGCTTAAAAGCCATCTGAAAGAAAAGGAAAGTCAACTAAGCCAATTTCAAAGCTTTTCCAGCTACAAAGAAAGCAATGGGCAACTAGATGCCTCCGAGACACCAGTTTTAGAGAAATGCAAGGAGATCGAGCAACTGCATATAAAAGTAGAGGAACTACAAGACATAAATCCTGACGAAGAAACATTAAAGCTTAAAGAAGAGTTGAATCAATTGAAGAAAGATCAACTAGTCAAAAAAGGGGAGATTGAAGACCTTAATAAGAAAAATGAAGAGTTGAGACAACTTTTGAAAGAGCTTCAAGGAAAACTGCTCCATGAAGAATTGAGCCACAAAAAGAATGTGAAATCAACAAAAGAGCAGGAAAGAAAATTAGAAACAAGTCTTGCCGAATTTGAGCAGGAGAACATTTCCTTGAAAAGAAAATTAACAGATGCAGAGGTTCAAGTACAGGCCTACTCAAAACAGCTCTTAGATATGGAAGAAAAATATAGAGAACTCACAGAGAAAGTTGACAACAGCATCGAGCGGGAGAAGTTTCAATCAGTCATGGATCAACTCGATAATCAAAGCTCTAAAATCGAGAGTTTGTTGAAGGAGAAAGAAAATCTTCAAACATCATTTAAAGAAGAGCAAGAAGATCTCAATGAAAAGTTAGACAAAGTTCTTGATGCCAATGTTGATCTGGAGAAAAGCTGCATCGACCTAGAGAGTATTTTGGAACAAAAAGAAGCAACAATCAAAACATTAGAGAAATCTTTGAAGGAAATACAGGAAAATACCAAGGTAACAACAGCACCTTTGGCTGAAGAGAACAAAATGCTTAAGGATGACCTTGCAAAATCACTTGATGAAGTTGCTGCACTTAAGGCTCAGATTATCAAGTTGGAGAAAGATCTCGAAGCAAAGAAACAAGAAGCAACAGAGCGTTCGAAAGATGTCAAGGAAAAGATTCAGACCTTTGAAA
The DNA here is from genome assembly GCF_057945365.1 of Rhopilema esculentum. NCBI lineage: Eukaryota > Metazoa > Cnidaria > Scyphozoa > Rhizostomeae > Rhizostomatidae > Rhopilema > Rhopilema esculentum. The sequence goes on along the minus strand of NC_142819.1, from coordinate 2,104,683 downwards.
AAGAGAAGGTGTCTGCCAAAGGCCAAGTATCAGATCTAATGAAGAAGATCGAACAAATACAGGCAGATATTCACACCAAGGAACAAAATCATCAAATAGAAAGTCAAAAATTAAATGAGCAGCTTCAACAAGCAAGGTCACAAGAAAAGAAGCTTGTGGAGGACAACATGAATCTTAAGGAAAAGCTTGATAAAGAAACTGAGATTGTTAAGGATCTGGATAAAACAATCCAAAAGCTACAAGAAGAAAACAGAGAGCAAGATGCTTCCAAATCTTCGATAGCGAAAATAAATGGTCGCGTTACTGAGTTAGAAAGCAGCTGCTCAAATTTGAAAGCAGAGTTGAAATCAAAAAAAGAAGAAATTAGACAGTCTTATGCAAAGCAAGCTGACCTGTTTAAGAAGATCAAAGACCGAGAAAATATGTGTGACATGCTTGAGAAAAAGCTTTCTACAACAGAAGAGCAAGCAAAACAAGAAAAAATGCATTGGCAAAACAACTCTAAGAAAGATTTGGAGCAAGCTAAATCAACAATTGATGAGCTGACAAAAAGCAAAGAAGAACTGCTTACTGAAAACATGAAACTGAAAGAACAAGTCGCTAGTTGCGAGCAAAAACAGAAGCATCGCATAACTGTTGCTGGAAAGGAAAAAGAGCTATCTGAAAAACTTCGAGAGCTGTCTATGAAACTTGAAGAGATGAAGGAAAGAGAAAAGCTAATCCAGAAGCATAATTATGAGATTAAGAAGACACTTGATGTAAAAGATCTTCAGCAACAGAAACTGGAAGATAAAGTTAAAGTCCTCAACTTAAAGCTGGAAGCTAAGGAAGGTGAGGACAATGAGGCCATATCTAGCATGGATGCTTTGAAGAAAGAAGCTGAGGACTGGCAAAGAAAATTTGATGATCTTGCCTCTACCTTGTCCGATACTGAAGCTAACATAGAGATGATTGCTAAAAGGTCAGCAGCAAAAGAGAAAGATTTGGAGGCACAGAAGCAACACATAAAGGAAGAACTTGAAACTGCCAAATTTAAGCTGAAAGAAAAAGAGGCAGAACTGCTTTTGATGCAGAAAAGAAGTCAAAACAACGAATTGTTGTCTAAAATGGTTGATGAAAAAGAAGAAGAATTAAAAGCAAAAAATCAAAGTATCCAGCAGCTTGACAAGGAGAACAAAAAATTAGTCGATGAGACGAAAAAGTTGGAACGAATAGTTACTGAATTAAAGAAGAAGACAAAAGAGCTTGAAACAGACAACAATGAGTTGAAACAAGGAAAGGGAGTCTTCGAAAAGCAACTAGAGAAGCAGAAGACAACATCTCGGATTCTCAAGAACACAGAGAACGATTTAGAGAAAGCATATGATGAGATTCAAGAGCTGAAATCCGAGAAAAAAGAATTGCTTTTAAAATGCGAGCAGCTTCAAACAACACTCAGTCAAATGGAGAATCACCAGACAGTTGAAACTGAAAAGTAAGTTAAACATAGAGCTTTAAATATGTTTATAAGAGTATTTCGTAGACATGCTTTATCTTCATGAACTTTGTCCACGTCTTTGTTCACGAAATTCCTTATTTAGTTTTGGTAGATATTCCGTAAAAGTTGAGTAATGCCACTAAGAAGGGACCTATCTAGTTATTTATGCTCCAGGGAAGGATGCTTAAAAAAAAGATGTCTGAAAAATATCTTTGAAAAAGATTAATATTGACGACTTTAATATTCTAATTTATTGATTATAGAGAATGTTGCAACCAAGATTTAGTCAATGAAAATGTCTTTATCTTCATCAGAATCATTAAGGTCATTTAATGAGTCGGGAAAAAAATGGGGCTTATTTCAAATTTTGACAATAGGAGAGTGGCTTGATTATTTTTGCAGTACTTAAAATGGAGATGAAGAGGAGGGTTCTTTGATGCTTATTCCAATTCTGATCCCAATCATATTTCAATATCTAGGACATTACAGTTTTAACTACGCCCATCCCTAAATACCATCATTCCTATCTGTACATATTAATCCATGTTGTTAAATGTTACTTTATCTTATGCTAATAAAAACAAGTAAATCTACTTGTTTGATAAACGTTTATAATTTTTACCATTAGCACTAAAGAGAATTTGGCCAACAAAGAGAGCTCTTCCAGTAGTTACGAATCTGACTTTGAAGAAGATAGCCAGTCTTCGGAAGAAAGCAACAATGATGAAAGAACAAAATCAGTAAAAGATTGGGCCTCTGAAAAAGAAAAGTCAGCAGAAAAATCGAGTGAAAAGGAAGATGTGACTTTTGGCGACGATGACGCTTTTTTGGACATGTCCGAAGAAATTATGGAGTTTGAGGGCGAATATAATGTCACTGAAGACATTTCAGTAAAAAAAGATTATCTTGCCAATCATCTCGATGAATATGATTTTGTTGAGGCTATAGAGCCACTGGAGGAAGATGAAAAGCAAGAGAAGAAACTTGGAGACACCCCCGTCAAGGACTGTACTCCAGCTGAAAAGAACACCAATGAAGTTAATCCTCACGAAAATCACGCTGCAAAAAGAGGACACGGAAGAAAAGAAGAGCAAAAAGAAGGTCAGGATAATGATATTTGTGATATTTTGAAGAACTAGAAATGGAATACTTGTGATAGTTGTCATATTGTCTGTATATTTTTGTATTGTTATTAATTTTAATGACAGCTTTAGTTGACCAGCGAACAATTTGAGGCTGTATTTGCTTGTCAAAAAATATGCATCGCCTTTGTGAAACTGAAACGATAATAAAGAAGTTTAGAAGCATTTCAACATTTAGTTTCAGCAAAAACATGTTCACGTTTACTGAATTAAGAACTGGCAAAGAGATGTTTTTGTGGATTTGAATGATCTTTTTTACCATTTCCTTTTGACAGAAGTTAGTTCAAACAAGTTTGGAATTGATGAAGAGGAAGATGACATGCTTAGCTCGTTCGTGGCAAAACAAAAGACAAAAAAGACAAAATCATCTTCAAAGATCACAAAAATTCCATCTAAACAAAAACAGATGGCTAAAGATTTGGGTTTTGACGACGATGTTGAAATCGACGATCTGATATCAGATATCGAAATGAGTGACGAGAGCCAAAGCAAAGGTGACAAAAAAACCAAAAAGGCCATTGGGAGTTCCAGTTCATTAGACGCATCAAGCCCCTCAGATTCAGGCAGCGACTCAGACACTGGCATCAAACCGCAGCAAAGTGGACTTTTGTATAGTCCATCTCTTACGTCACCAAAACCACTAGGAAGAAACATGCTGTTGCCTGCACTTCGGGCAAAACCAAGATCGTTGCCCTCTTTAAGCAATTTCAAGAAACCAAAATTTTAATATACTTAACTTTCCAATTATTTGATGTGTCGAATTCTAAATATCTCAATAAGTCTTTTGTAGCTGGCATTTTTAAACATTTGTATATTGAATTGAGTTTGTGTATCAAAGATTTTTCAGTCAAAAAACATGACTCGTTCTTGCCTAAGTCTTGGCTTCTTTACTTATTGTTTGGCAAATCAAAAAAAACATATGAGGTCAAAGTTCGGGCCTCGAACCTCCAACAGGGAATGGAAGAAGGAATAGAGGAGCAATAAACGAAACATTTAACAAAATATTTACTTCAATTCAGAACTAATAATCTCGCCTAAGTTAAGGGCTGTTCAATTTTCCCAACGAAGTGGGACATTTCATTTGACTGGGACATTCTATATAAATAGGGCCATTTAAGAAATCCCATTTAAGTGAGTGATCCCATTTAAGTTTGGCAATTTTATACGACTCCACATGTTCTAATGAGCGCAAATACGTTGTTACCTCTCGTTAAAAGAAACAATCCTTACCTCATAGACTGGTATAGTTTTTAATGATTTCCTTGTGGCAAGATCCCACAATATTACAACTTTGTCACGTCCAGCACTTTAGTAAACAAAATTGTACGGTAAATGCTACAAAGTATAGACTCAACACAGAATACTAGGTCATAAAGCTGTTAGGACCATTGAATAGTTAACAATTAGTTTTGAAATTTGTTACTTTTGCGATCCAACAGTACTGGCTCACTTCATAGACTATTCAGTCGCCCATACTGACCCTGTTGTCCAATGATATTATCTTTTTTACTCTTTCACTCCTAGTTTCCTAGCTCCATTTAAAACTTATTATCTCAAAGAGACTTCACTCTAATTGATTATCCTAGGTACTAGGTCTCTGCAATGCTGATCCGACTTAAAGATACCAGGCAAACTTCATGACATGACATCTTGACATTTTAAAACATTACCTGATCATTTTCTCGTTGTCTTCGAAGAATGATAGAGAAGTCACATTACTGTAGTGGCCTTTTAGCGTCGAAATCCATCTAGGAATTACAGAAAACGAAACAATAATGCTTTTGTCTTGCGCTCATAGAGCCAAAATTTTAAGTGCGTGCACACATTCAAGTGATTTTCCATGTCTAGATTCTTGAATGCTTGTTATCTATAATAAAATTCCATTGAAAAAAACCTAACAAAAGTTAAAATTATCCAGTTTTCAATGCGCAAATGACCAAGCTCCACCCTTCTCAGGAAACCGCTTTTCGCCATAGACAACCCTACAACCTAAATTTCGCTAGAGATAACAAACTCATAACGTGCAGTACATAAACATAGCATTTGCTGCCTCTTTCGTCATCACTCACGTGCTAGTACTGAGATCCCAAATCCGAATGCAACTATCAGCTGACGATGAGAACAACATCAGTTTTGTCGGATCAGGATGAAATTGCACCAAGCTAAGAAATAAGAATATAAATCAATATTAAGCACAACGGAAAACAATGAAGCTTTGATGTTGAATAAAAATTAAAATAGCTTTAACATTCTCAGAATCATGTTTAAGTTAATAAGACACATACTGGCCTTGAAAATGTAGAAAAGTGTCCATGAATAACGTGACTGTGTGCAGTGAAATTCAATTCAATCCCTTTTTATTCAACCAATTCAATTCAATTGATTTCATTCAAACAATGCACTATGTTTTTCTATTACGTCAGACAAAATGACTGACCAACGCTGCTTAGTACAACTTATGAGAGCTTCTGAAAGCCCTTAAATTTTTTGTATACAAATGTTCTTAAAAAATCAGCTCTGTTTTTCACCTGAAAGCTAAAATGAAGACAATATCCGTCTAATCAATATTAAGGACAAGGATACTAATAAAAAGTCATTAAGGCAACTCGAATAAAAGTTTCAAAATTTCGACTTGGTGAAAGAGATGAGACACAGGGTTAATATGTACTTTTGAATTCAACAGCTTAAATACTTAAAATACACCTTACAGTGTTGAAGAATTATCTGTACAGATTGCAGGCAAGCAGCATCAGTTTTCTGGATGCCAGCTAGGTTTTGAGAAAACAGTTCCACTTTTCCAAATCACAAATGGATAAAACTAAGGAACAAAGAGATAGTTTTGCATCATTTTCAAAGATATGACTCTTTGTTTATTAGCTTTCAACGCGAAATAGAATAAATACTCACTCTCAAATTGGCAATTTATTAGCTTTCAATTTATTTGATTCTTTATAGATGTAATTCTGTAATTCTGTAATTCGCCATCACAATGGAACACACTTGGTAGGCATCGGGGTCATTCAAAAAGTAGATTCCAATTTTGGGAATATCTATCCCCCTGGTTAGCATTAGATCGTTTGCTGCTCGAACACCTCTTCCTTTTACTACATCACCTAGTTATCGAACAAGGGGCACGGAATTGGGAGAGGAGGCCACACAACTGTCATTGAATACTGGGATCTGCCTCGTACAGCACCATTTGTATATGTAAGAAAAAAAATTTGACGGAATATTAATTTGTTTGGCTTTAGTTTGTAGCCATTGTTCGATATACCTGATCAATATGACTCAATAGTTTGAATCTTCTTCTAAGAATCGATTCTATAAAGCGTTGCTTATCCATTTATTTCTCGTTTTGATTGTTCCTTGAAGGAATCGATGTCGAAACAGAAAAATATAATATGCAGTACAAGTATTATCTCAGAAAAAAAAGTTTTCTTAATAGGGGGGCTCAGGGGAGCTGAAGGGGAGCTGCGCCCCCTCCACTTTTTTCTGGGTAATTCTAAAATATCATAGCCAATTTCTACCAGGATCAAATCTTTGATTTAAACCTATATTAAATTTTGAAATTTGGATTCATGTGTGACTAGCTTCTAGTCTAAATAACTGAAAAGTCTTCAAATGCTGGCAAAATATCATTAATCTAAATTCTTTATATTAAGATTTTTCTACTCAGGTAACAGGTAGACAAGGTAGAGAAATTGGTATTTAAGGAGCCATGAAAACGAAAACAACTGAAACGTTCATTTTGTAAAGAATATATGGAAGGCTCTATGCCCCCCACACTACTGGGCAAAATCCACTATCCTCAGCCTAAATTTACCTTCTTCTAGTAATGTGAGAATACTAAATAACATACTGCACACTGCAGTTTGCTCAATACAGCGATGTGATTAGCTAAAAACATTAAAATAATTCATACGCAACACATTTTTACTCTGTTGTTGGATCAAGAATGGACTGCGAGATTGTGTTTAGGATTGATTGACCGAGTCCCTTAACTTTGTCTCCTCCACAAAGCAAGTTGTCAAGTATGAGTGGGTAATGATTCCAAGCAAACAAAAATAGGATTTTCCATAAGCAAAACTTTGTGATTCATAGTTAACAGCTTTCAAAGTTAACTATCAGGCGTCGAATGGTGTGATAGGCAGGTTTTCTTTGCAAACAAGCGTATCACAAAAGTTAAAATATTTGCAAAGATAATACCGTAATGCATAAAGTAGATTTCTTTCTTCTAAAAGAATTTTACTCCTAAAAACCAACATCAGTATGAATACATCAAAGGGGTTTATCCTTTATCGTTTTTACTTTCTTTGCGGTGCCAGTTTTTAAATGTTTTCCGTTTTCTAAAGTCCTTCTCTTCTTCCCTGGGCCAGGGGTTTTTTCAATCAAACTTTCATCTCTAACTTTCATAGTTTTGTGGTTCTACAACAAAAGGATAAAAATCAGTAATACAAAGGAGTTTGAAAAGCAAGGTTAAGTATTTCAAGAAATATTGGAGAATAATCATAAGAGAAGGAATATAACACATAGCAACTTCAAGTCTTTCTACAAAACATGTTTTTTAAGAATATAAATATGTTATTTGAAGTAACGAAATATGCAAATCGTTGCGTCACTTTCAACTATAGTTACCTCCTTGTTTTCTTCTTGACTTGGTTCTGCTTCTAACGGAGAATCTCCTTCGCAGGGCTCACTATTTTGGGTTTTAGATTCTTGAATCGTCTCCTCCGTTCCATCTGCAGCCTCACTTTGGTGCTGAACCCATGTATCCATAGCGATGAGATCACTGAGATGTTCTGTTTGCTGGTTAGAAGCTTGGCCAACGGATTTATGGCTCTTATTTTCAGCATTCATTTCTTCATCGATTTCCAACTGCTCAGATCTAGGAGAAGAGAAAGACAACTTGGCTCCTCGGAATAAGTGGGTAGTAATTAAACTGAAAATTCCTTGTTAACCTGCGTAGCTGTAAACTAGACTGCAAAAACACCATTTCAACTTTTTGCGAAAGGTAGTTAAGGGTATGGTAACTAATGACGTCAAAAGAAATATATCCTATTCACTCACGCTTTAGTGTCGACATCCTTGACAGAAAGTCGCATGGATTCCCATGTGTATTCGAGAAATGCCGATTGCTGCAGAAACAGACGGAAGAGTAACGCAAATGCTCTTTGACATGAATTTAATTGGAATTTTATGAAGCAATTTCATTTTTTTGATTTATGTTATCAGATTTAAGTGAATCATTGATTTCAAATTTCAATTTTCTATTCAGTTTATATTTAGTAAAGAAATATGCAGAGGTCAATAAAATTTGACAAAGTCTGTTTTGTTTTATAGTACAAAATTCAGTGCATATATGTATCAATAAGGGTATTGTATTAGCGGAAGAATGGTGCAGAATTTATTTAAAATGTGAGAAGGTACAATCCTTTAATGTTTAAGTTATATTTTTATGTTTAGTGTGCATAATTGATCTTAGGCCATCAGCAAATATTATTGAAACGATATACAGACTGTTTGAAAGACTGAAAATATCATACTACTTTTCACAACATTAATATTGTAGACACAGAAATGCGTATCTTACCTGTAAAAGGCGATTCAGCCGATTGAAATGCCGTTCTAAAATTAAAAGTCACCAATAAGAAAAAATTAAATACAATCAAAAGGTAGAAATAGAAGTTCTTAATAAAACAAATAAAGAAAACCAGCATAGTATATCAGATTTCTTGAAATACGAAAACAGTTATACCCGTGTATGGAAGAATTGCTTCGATGTTGTCCTTCATATCTGGCAGCTCAGTCAGTTCATCGGGTGATTTAAACTTCAGGATAATTGACAGTGCTGCAAGAAGAAACCAAGTTGGTAGCAACTATTGATCGGCCATGTGATGTTTCGAAGAAGTAAAGAGAAAATAGTCAGCACAGGGAAACAAGCACGTGAAGAAGAAAGTGACCACATAATTTAAAGGAAAACGATGACGTCACAAAATACATTTTGCCTGAAGTGATTAATGAAAACCAAGACCAAATAAAGGCAGTTTGCTAAGGAATTACCAAATACTCTTGTTGCTATATTCCCGTATATTCGATAGAGATCCAACTTTGCTATCACATCGCCATTTTTCTTTATTAGCATATAAGGTCCTTTTGGGTAATAAAGTTTAAATCAAAAAATCTAAAAAAAATTCGATGAGATTAAAAATGAAAATTACCTGATTGTGTAGCGTGGCAGTTTTTGGCATTTGTGTTCCAGTCTCGCATATACTTGAGAATCAAATCTTTAAAATTGAAAAGCGATATTGGTAAATATTTTAAACAAAAGCATTCAAAGAAGAAAATGAAAGAAAATACAGAATAACGTCTTTCAATTCGAATTCTGACAGAATTCGGTGACACAAGCGCGGATAAGAAAATCGCCAAATTTCATCCAATCCCTCTTTGGGAAGCATGAAGTCAAACTTTTTTTTTTTGCATCAATGACTTTTTTACCAAGAATAACAAAAGCCAGTTTAGTCACAATTCCTTATAGAAACGACACATGTTCGAAACAGCAATATTTTCAACCATTAATGAAACATCACTGCCTCTTCGATTGCCTTTAATTCTTTATTGGTTTGCTCCAGAATCTAGCCTTGAAATACGTCGCATTAGAGAAAAAAAGAGCAAAATTGAAAAAGTCAATGTAAATTTCACCAACCTATTTGATCGTCTCGCAGCCCACTCAAGACTGAGGCTAGCCTCTCCTCTCCATTGGCGTCAGCAAGTAATTCTAAAAAGCAATGAACAACAAAGTGACTTCATTTGAAGCATTCCTTAAAGGTAGTAGAGATTGGCAAATTGGCACTATAAAATGGCATTTTATGTAGAGAACCCCTCACCCCTTAATTTTTAATTAGTAGACCCAACTCAGCGATGCTTTACATTAGAGGAGATACACAAGTGTCAAGCAATATAAAATGTCAAGAAATTTTCTGTTCGCATACCAACTGATTTTAAAGTGCTTACCTTTTAAAATTGACAACACTGTAAACGGTCTTTCAAGTGATAGCGCAAGGCCGATGGCTTTCGTAAATTTCTTCTTGCCAAGCAAATTTGATAATTCTTGGTCCCTTGAAGATAAAATGAATTACAAATATCAAACTTATTCAGCCCTACACCTTAAATTTAATTTGATGTACTCAAGGTACCATGCAACTTCAAACACTGGGCAGAGAATAGACAAGGAGAGTTCATTTTTCTCCGCCATAAAGTCATTTTTTTCTTTCTTACTACCTAATTGTACGAGAAATGGAGAAAGTCATCACTTATCAAAAGAGTGGAACATATCCTAAAAACAATTAAACAACAGTGAAAAGATTCCTATTGTGAAATTAAACCCCAAATTCTAAAAGACCAATAAACAAAACCAAATGTTTATAAAACCAAATGTTAAAGATATCAACACTCAAATGTGAATAATACTGCTCCCATTTGCTAAAACAACAACCCCACGTGAAATTTCTACAATATTCTTCGTAAAACTAACTAATAAAATTATTTAAAACTCAGTTATTTGATACTTAGTCCTTACCAATACATGATACTTAATGAAAAAAATAACATAAAATAAAAAATGTAAGAAGTTAACAGCTCGGTGGCTTTTTATTCGTGAATCACCACGATATACTTGATATTTTTCAATACAATACTGTCAAAAAGTATCAAAGTCTGAAAAAGAGATCAGCTCAAACTCTCTACAACCCTTTTAGTTGTTGTCACCCTCAATATTATCATACTCTAACAGAAACATCATAGGCCCACGAAGTTTTCTGTTTAAACTACTTCTAATAACTTCTATCTGTAAATGCTTACTTCAGAATCATATTCTCTTGCTTGGCCTCTTCTTCTAATCTTTCTTCCTCCGTAACATCCTAACAGAAAATAATTGTAACTTTGATAACAACTAGAGTACCATAAAAAACATCATCACAACACAAAGTACAGTGACATTGAAACTGAAACGAAGATCAAAGAATGGAAAGTAATGGTACGGCTTACTTTGAACATAATTCAAGGAAAGAAACATATAAAGACAACAAACATCACGGGCTCTCTATATCTTTTTCTGAAGTTTCAACTAAGAGACTGTGGATAATTTCATAACTTCGATTCCACAAGATGTTAACAAGGCATATACTTATTTGTTGTTGGTGTAGTGACATTTTCACTTACCTTCCAAATGTTCAACACAGAATCTCCTCCTCCTGTAACAAGAGTGTCTTCAGTCTTGTTCAAAGTCAACGACCAAACCTAAAACATAGTTTATGGTTCATGGACCTTGAGTCGAAGGTTTTTTAACTTCAATAATCTACTTGCCTTTCATAGGAAGAACAATATTACAAATAGATTTAAAAAATCAAAAGTATTGTTGACTTCGACGAGTTATAAGTCAGTATCTTTACCAACTTGATAGAACGAAAATGCAAAGCTACTTTCTAAAAAAAAGGTATTAACTAAAACAAAGAGATTGAAGACTTGAAGAAATTAATAGATTCTACATTACAAAGCCAAAGTAAACTTTGAGAAACACACTTTATCTGCATGCCCATCCAGAGTATTTAGGCATTCGTTGGTTTTCACATTCCATATTTTGATTAGGCCGTCTGATCCACTAAAATGAAAAACAAGTTTTGCAAATTTAACGTAAATAAATCACGTTTGCTAACTGGGTTATGAGAAGACTACTAAACAAAAAAGTTGTTTAAGTTCTATCCATTCACTAGACTTGCTTTCGTGCATTAAAAGGTATAAGATAAAGTCGTCTCGGAAAGGTGAAGAAAAAGTTTGATCAACGAAATCAACTAAAATTGATTGATTGTCGGAAGGCAAACAATACCGGGATGCTTTGCAATAATTGACATTCCAAAATGTTAGAAATCCGATTCTTAATTCAAAAAACAGGTATTCACAATCTTCCAGGGGATTCCATGTACTTTAGTGCTTTATGATTGACAGCAGCAAGGCAAAGATTTATGAATACCTTGATATTATCTGCATCCCACGTGTCATGAATTCAAGCCTCAGCACCGAATTGGTATGACCTTCCAATGTCTAAAACGAAAAAATGCTTCTTAAATTCAAATATTTATTAACATTTGATTCCGTCAATTGTTTCTAACAAGGAAAAATATGTCTCAAGGGTATATAGGTTTTAATATCTAAATTTTTTCATTTTGAATTCTAGTTTTGATGATTACCACATCGTCTATAATCTAGGCTTGGATGACCTTAATCTAGGCTTGGATGAACTTAATCTAGGCTTGGATGAACTTAATCTAGGTTTGGATAAACTGAATCTAGGCTTGGATAAACTAAATCTAGGCTTGGATGAACTTAATCTAGGCTTGGGTGAACTTTAGAACAACTACTCTGACCAAAGTATCTTATCAAGTCAAGCAAACATTAGCAAATTTCTCAATCCCACCTTCACACAAGTTAAATCTTTAATTGCCCATAGCTTAATTGTCGAGTCGGCTGATGCTGTTGCTAGGCATTTATCGACTGGAGAAAACGCTGCGCACCAAACTCCTCGTTTGTGACCTCGCAGCGTCCCGTACGTGCCTCCGTCGGATGCAAGCCATAACTAGAATCCAAAAGAGGCTGATGCATTATTTAAAAATTACCAAAAAAAATGTTTTAAATCAAAATTATATTTAGTTATTGATGTCTTACCCAGCCAATCAAAGATAAAGCTTCCTCTTTGTCTCAAAAAAGGTTTGATGGCCTACCTTTGCTGTTTTATCTTGAGACCCCGAAGCGATGAGTTTGTCATTTGGAGAAAACACAACAGAGTTGATGTCCTAAAAACATATTTTTGCATGAAGTCTATTACAATAAAAGAAGTCACAATAAAGAATAAACTATCTAAAAAAAGTTGCTATTAAACGTAGAAGATCTTTCTGTCGCAGTATCTCCAGAGGCCATACACATTTGAAATTATATATCTTTTTAAGTATCAAACCCATATGCAGTAAATTTATTCCTTTTGAAATGACGAAAAATGGGTAAAGCGTATTTAAATAATTTTATTCACACTTTAATGCTCTGGGTCGATAAAAATTGAAACTTTTCTGCATCTGTGTTGTTTGACAGCATGCGCAGTAAATTCTGAGAACAACTGAAGAAGAATATCATGACAAACCTTATCATGGGCCTTCACAGTCCACACAGCTTGAATCTTTGATAAACCATTATCCTGTCAAATTTATTCATAGATATGATAAAGACTAACTCAATGAATGGATAAGGTTAGAACTAATATTTTTTTAATGGACGAGGCTCTACCCTCAATCGAATATTTTTTACTTTTTATATTTCTTTGTTCTCTTTCTAAAAGTAGGCATGGTTTAGTCAGCACACAGAAGTTATTTCTTGCCTTCCAAGGAAAACAGGATTTTGATATGCCTTCTAAGTGATGTTTGCTTTGCATTAAGTAACTCCATCTTTAGAGCTTAAACCTATGGTATCACCTCAAATATTTGTGGGACTTTCCAGCACTTCAGAGTTAGATCTTGACTTCCAGTTACTAAATGATCGGTGCTTCTTCTGTTGAAACAAGTTGAAAATGTACCTTTACTTCAATGTAATTATAATAATTATAAGATGTCTGCCTATTTCAAACATATTAAACAGAAAGAAAAGCTAGCAAAAGCAACACAAAAATGTGTTCAATGATTTTAAAGGTGCAACATCATCCATAAATTCTTTCTGGTCTAGCAATGACCTATAGAGTTTGATTTCATCTAATGAAGTTGCATAAAATGGGATAATTTGCCGACAAAGTACCCCTGCTTGGCAAAAAACAAAATCCCAAATGGGAACTCCTGGCGAGTAACAGCAAAAGGGACTTCGAATGTTACACTAGGTTTGAGATGCAAACAGACTGAATGAACACTGATCACTATAAACGATGAAAGAATATTGACTGAAACACAAGCAGATAGGAGCAGCAAAACAAAGCTCGTACCTCATTCAGAGAGGTTTTCCTTTAGTAAAGGGATAATGCATATAATGTGAAAGCCTGTGTAAAGTTTGATAGTAAAAAAACTTCAATGTTACTCTTTACATCTCTGCTCTTTCTATATACTCTGAGCATCAGAAGGTAAAGAAAAGATCAAGTCATGGAGAAAAGATCACTGCTTTCTATAAACTGCATTACTTACTTCGGCCAAGCAATAGTTCCAACTGCATGCGTATGGCCAACACCTAAGGCCACGCATGAAAAGGTTTTGTCATCGCCTAGTCTCCAGATCCTTAGACTGTTATCCTTTAATAAATAAAGCAAAATAAAATAGGAGAAAAGACTTTATTATCAATGTGAGAATAAATTCAAGTTCAAGATAAAGCCATTGGAAGATCAGTTAATGAATTATGATTTACTTAGGAAGCAAAAAGGCCCTCTCAAAATGAAGTACTGCATATCAAGCTTTTTTACACCTCTGCTATTCTAAATTTGAAAGAAGCCCTCATTTAATAGAGAAGACATTTTAGAAAAAAGATAAAGCCTGGCCAATAATATGTGTTGAGCCTACCTTTGAACATGAAGCGATGTATTTGCCATCGAAACTTGCATCTAGTGCCATTATTGTATCTAGAACGGGAAATTATCATGTGCCACAATTAACAAGCTAACAAACTACGGGAATTAAATTAAATAACCAAAGTATACAGTATTGCAAATAAATTCTGCTATCATACACACAAAACATTGTACTTTGCTTTTATTTCACTAAAATCATTAAATCGCAGTTTTACCAAAAACAAACAAGGCACTTACTAATGTTTTACCAAAGACTTCAAAAGAGAATCTCTTCAAAAATTACAATGGAAGTTCTAAATGTTTCCACTGTCAAAAATCTCAATTTAAAACAAACCTGTGTGTCCATTCAATATTCGGCAATCCATTGTTTCTCTGTCAATAACTTTAACATCAGGGCTGTTTGATGCGATCGAGAGAAGGGAGTGGTCTTCCCCCACAAACTTTAAGTCCAGAACTTCGTCCAGGTGTCCGACAAACTATATACGATAAAAATATATCAACAAAATAAAAAGAGTCGATTACTGTCTAATTATGTTAAAAAAGCTAGGGAGTTCTCTTAAATATACGGAATGAGAGAAAAAACAATAATAAACATTTTGTCAACGAAAGTAGAGATGCAACTAAGAGACGAAAACGACGAAATAAGTTACCTGTTTTAAGATTTTCAGTGAATTCAAGTCATAAAGGACAATATTTTGGTCATCGGAAACAGTAACGATGCAATTAAGAGCTTCATTGAGGACACACTGGATAACCGTTGATGAAGGAGCAGGGTTTTCACAATTACTGTCCACAGCTTTATTTGCAGATCTTTCTGGGGCAAAGATGCACTTGCCATCACGAACACTCCATGCCCGAATGATGCCTGGAAATTTGATGCAAACAGTCAACTTGTGTCATACTCTGAAAATTTCGAGTCTGATAAGCGAGCATTAAATATTGAGAAAAACTGACATCTTTTCTTGTGTTTACAATAAATTGGGTCAATGGAAAGTTTAACAGTGCACAGAAAACCAATGATATTTGTCGACGATGTTTCAGAGATTAATTATAGAGTGAATTTTTACACAACAGTGTCCACAAATTGGACCAAAGATATTTACCTTTTTCACCAGCAGTTATAAACTTAACATTTTGTTCCTTTTCTGCTGTCATGCACCATTCTAATTCCTTGTCACGAGGCAGAACAATCACAGATTCCACTGCCTGTGGAAAAAAGGAAGCAAGTAATGATTTCAAAGTACCATTTCGAATTAACTTACTAAAGTTACCCCCCCCCCCCTCACGTTCCGTTCCTAGCCGTTTACATTAAAGAAAACAAGTGCTTTGCATGTTAGCGACAGAGAAACCAAAGAAGCCTTCTCAAACTAGCACGATTCCAAGATGCCTAGAGTAAACACAAGGCCTATTATCGCTTTTTCAGGCACAGAACCAAAGAGTTCCGTTCTTTTTTTCTGTAGTGTAAACGGGGTCTTGATGCAACTACAATCCTGGCCAAAAGGTTAGTGGACTTGAGAAGAAACCCAATAAAACTGCAACTTTACCCCAATAAAGTTATCAAAACCCCCCATCCCTGCAGCAAAGTTGGTTTTCTGGAAAATACCCAAGTAACGGCAATCGAAATGAGTAGAAATAAGTGTATCAATATTGACTGTGGGGGGTGGGGAGCGTATTTGTTCAAGACAACAATTCGCCAGCCAGTCCAACAACTTTTGGCCAGGATTGTAGTTTAACAGAGCAACCTTTTCGAAAAATAACAGGTTCACTAGCTTAGATTAAGTTTAGTTAACTTTCAATATACTTCATCCAAAATCGTCCCAAATTCCCGTAACAAAAATATCAATTTGACGTAACAATCATCTGGAGGCGGCCACCGCCATGTATAAAAGGGCGCACCATGATTAGACAAATCGTGCTTCAGTTTTCACAACTGTGAGTATCGGTGCATTCCACTTGTGGATTTGCACTTGGTTTCGTGTTCTTGTGTTTCTTACGAGCAGACAGCACACGGCGAAATGGCGAGTTTCAGTTCGGACGGTAGCGTCCGTTGTTGGATATGCTTGAGGAACGGCGAGAATCGGTTTTTCAACGGTCATGCCGCACGGAAAGTTCACGAGGAGACGGTGCACGCACCACGTTACTCCCAGGACAATAATGGAAATGCAGATGCAAGTTATCGTTGGTATACCAAGGGATATGCATCTCATACCACAAATATTAACGGTAAGTACGTCTTTCGTTGTATATTAGATCAATTTACCTTACAAAATTTGTATCACGAAAGTTAATCGAGAATCGAAATGAAAGCAGGTATGAAACCTTTGCATAGACACCACTGCATCGAAATTTCGAACGAATGATAAACATTGGTATTTCAATGTATAAACCTAAAAATTTTCTATACTACTACATCTAAAAATTCTAAAGGCCTGTTTTTATGAGCAATAACGAACAATAACCAAAACCCCCCACCAATTATAGCAATCATGTAACGTTTCCTCTCAATTTAGGGTATCATTCAAACAACAGTGCAACGCCTACAAAGTTAGGCAAAGCATGTTTCAACCAACTTGAAAATCTCAGAAGGAAACTATATTTCCAAGAGGAGAGAACAGCGGATACCCCAGAAGGCCTTCATTTGGCTAAAATTGAACAATGGCTTGAAAACGGACCCGATGTTCGCCAGTACGAAATCAAGTCACTTAACACGAGGTAATTTCATCCATTTTAAACATCTTCTTGACAGCTGTGAACTCGTTTTTATCATGCAATGATTTAATCAACTTTAACTTGATTAAACATCCTTTACACAGAGTCAAACAAGCTCAAGATGAGATCAATGCTAGAAAGGCGATCATAAAGAAATTGCAAGCAGATCTCGATCATGCCCAAATGACCCTGACTGAGTCTCAGGTCAAAGAAACACAACTGCAAGAGGAGCTTGAAGCAGCTAAAAGGCAACTAAAGAAAGCTACAAATGAGCTTCACCTTGCACTGGGTAAGCAGAATAACGCGTATTCGACAGTTTTAAGCAATCTTAAAGATATTTCAGAGATTGCAGCGACTAAACTTTGCTTCATAACAAAGGAAATGTCACCAAACCATTACTAGCTTCAAAATCACATGAAGTAGTTTAATTTTGCAAAAATGAGCAGTGGCCTCGGAACAGGAGATGAGCAACCTTCAATTTCTCGAAAACTATTGGTTCTTCTAAAGATTTTTCTTCAAAACTTGTCAATTTTTCTGAAAAAAGACTAGTTTCACACGTGTATCTTTCGTGAGTTAACGTGCCTCAACGATCTAATTTCAAAGGAGAGGAAGATTTCACAGAAAATTCTTATTCTTGTCCAGTCGTCATAATATTCCTATTATTGACATTCCTATTACTTCACGTCAATGCCATTTCAGGGGTCATTGAACATGAAAGGGAACAACGTATACAAATGCAGCAATCGATGGAAAGTCTTCTGAAGTCGCAGAAATTGCAGATAATCAAACTGCGAGAGGAACTTGACAACGAGAAGCTGGTGAGTGATAGCTACTCTATATCTTAAATACCAGATGAACATTGTATGAATTACTCAATATGAAGAAACACCTCCTATGTATAGATGAGTCACTTACAATAATTCACAGTACCCATACAAATATATCTTGCTTTTCCCTGTAAATCAAACCTCAAATCTAAAGACCAAATTTCTCTTGCATTCAGATGTCCAAAAACAAGGAAAATGAATACGAAGATATTATTATGATCAAACGAAGAATGAAGCAATTGGAGCAAGAGTTGATGGTTGAAAAACGCTTGAAGTTCGAAGTCAAACACAGCAAAGAAGAATGTCAGGCTGAGATTGACGAGCTGCTCTTAGAAAATGAAGAAATCAAAAAGAAGTTGAGAAAATATCATCATGATCTTGAACGACTTCATGACGAAAACAGGTCTCTTGTCTCCGACTATAACTCCATGATGGACAGAGGTGAAGTCATAGAGGCAGAACAACAGCATCATTTGATGCAAGAACTCATGGAGGAAAAATTTCAAGAGGTGAGAGCTGGTTTTGTTAATGAAATTGAAAGATATCAATTCGAAGCTAAAGAATTTAAGCAAAAGTTCGAGCAAACTGCTGCAGAATTAGAAAAAGCTCAATCTGAATTGGAAGCAGTTGTTCTGTACAGACAGGATGATATTGACAGACTTTTAAAAGAAAAACAGGCCCTGAAAGTCGACCTTAAAGGAAAAAAGACAAAGCTGCAGTGCCTAGAAGCTTTAAATGGTGAGCTAAAAAGCAATCTGAAAGAAAAGGAAAGTCAACTAAGCCGATTTCAAAGCTTTTCCAGCTACAAAGAAAGCAATGGGCAACTAGATGCCTCTGAGACACCAATTTTAGAGAAATTCAAGGAGATCGAGCAACTGCATATAAAAGTAGAGGAATTACAAGACATAAATCCTGACGAAAAAACATTGAAGTTCAAAGAAGAGTTGGATCAAGTAAAGAAAGATCAACTTGTCAAAAAAAGGGAGATTGATAACTTTAATAAGAAAAATGAAGAGTTGAGACAACTTTTGAAAGAGCTTCAAGGAAAACTGCTCCATGAAGAATTGAGCCACGAGGAGTATGTGAAATCAACAAAAGAGCAAGAAAGAAAATTAGAAACAAGTCTTGCCGAATTTGAACAGGAGAACATTTCCTTGAAAAGAAAACTAACAGATGCAGAGATTCAAGCACAAGCACACTCAAAACAGCTCTTAGACATGAAAGAAAAACATAGAGAACTCACAGAGAATGTTGACAACAGCATCGAGCGGGAGAAGTTTCAATCAGTCATGGATCAACTCGATAATCAAAGCTCTAAAATCGAGAGTTTGTTGAAGGAGAAAGAAAATCTTGAAACATCATTTAAGGAAGAGCAAGAAGATCTCAATGACAAGCTAGACAAAGTTCTTGATGCCAATGTTGATCTGGAGAAAAGCTGCATTGACCTAGAGAGTATTTTGGAACAAAAAGAAGCAACAATCAAAACATTAGAGAAATCTTTGAAGGAAATACAGGAAAATACCAAGGTAACAACAGCACCTTTGGCTGAAGAGAACAAAACACTTAAGGATGACCTTGCAAAATCACTTGATGAAGTTGCTGCACTTAAGGCTCAGATAATCAAGTTGGAGAAAGATCTCGAAGCAAAGAAACAAGAAGCAACAGAGCGTTCGAAAGATATCAAAGAAAAGATTCAGACTTTTGAAAAAGAGAAGGTGTCTGCCAAAGGCCAAGTATCAGATCTAATGAAAAAGATCAAACAAATACAGGCAGATATTCACACCAAGGAACAAAATCATCAAATAGAAAGTCAAAAATTAAACGAGCAGCTTCAACAAGCAAGGTCACAAGAAAAGAAGCTTGTGGAGGACAACCTGAATCTTAAGGAAAAGCTTGATATGCAAACCGACATTGTTACGGATCTGGATAAAACAATCCAAAAGCTACAAGAAGAAAACAAAGAGCAAGATGATGCCAAATCTTCGATAGCGAAAATAAATGGTCGCGTTACTGAGTTAGAAAGCAGCTGCTCAAATTTGAAAGCAGAGTTGAAATCAAAAAAAGAAGAAATTAGACAGTCTTATGCAAAGCAAGCTGACCTGTTTAAGAAGATCAAAGACCGAGAAAATATGTGTGACATGCTTGAGAAAAAGCTTTCTACAACAGAAGAGCAAGCAAAACAAGAAAAAATGCATTGGCAAAACAACTCTAAGAAAGATTTTGAGCAAGCTAAATCAACAATTGATGAGCTGACAAAAAGCAAAGAAGAACTGCTTACTGAAAACATGAAACTGAAAGAACAAGTCGCTAGTTGCGAGCAAAAACAGAAGCATCGCATAACTGTTGCTGGAAAGGAAAACGAGCTATCTGAAAAACTTCGAGAGATGTCTATGAAACTTGAAGAGATGAAGGAAAGAGAAAAGCTAATCCAGAAGCATAATTATGAGATTAAGAAAACACTTGATGCAAAAGATCTTCAGCAACAGAAACTGGAAGAAGAAGTTAAAGTCCTCAATTTAAAGCTGGAAGCTAAGGAAGGTGAGGACAATGAGGCCATATCTAGCATGGATGCTTTGAAGAAAGAAGCTGAGGACTGGCAAAGAAAATTTGATGATCTTGCCTCTACCTTGTCCGATACTGAAGCTAACATAGAGATGATTGCTAAAAGGTCAGCAGCAAAAGAGAAAGATTTGGAAGCACAGAAGCAACACATAATGGAAGACCTTGAAACTGCCAAATTTAAGCTGAAAGAAAAAGAGGCAGAACTGCTTTTGATGCAGAAAAGAAGTCAAAACAACGAATTGTTGTCTAAAATGGTTGATGAAAGGGCAGAAGAATTAAAAGCAAAAAATCAAAGTATCCAGCAGCTTGACAAGGAGAACAAAAAATTAGTCGATGAGACGAAAAAGTTGGAACGAGTAGTTACTGAATTAAAGAGGAAGACAAAAGAGCTTGAAACAGACAACAATGAGTTGAAACAAGGAAAGGGAGTCTTCGAAAAGCAGCTGGAGGAGCGAAAGACAACATCTCGGATTCTCAAGAACACAGAGAACGATTTAGAGAAAGCATATGATGAGATTCACGAGCTGAAAATCGAGAAGAAAGAATTGCTTCTAAAATGCGAGCAGCTTCAAACAAAACTCGGTAAAATGGAGAATCACCAGACAGTTGAAACTGAAAAGTAAGTTGAACATAGAGCTTTAAATATGTTTATAAGAGTATTTTGTAGACATGCTTTATCTTCATGAACTTTTTCCACGTCTTTGTCCACGAAATGTTTCATTTATTCTTTTTAAACATTCCGTAAAAGTAAATTAAAGCCACGAGAAGGGGACCTATCTAAATATTTAGGCAGCTTAAATGTTTAGGCAGGGAAGTATGCTTAAAAAAGAGGTGTCTGATAAATATCTTTGAAAAAGATTAATATTGACGCCTTTTATATTCCAATTTATAGATAATAGAGAATGTTGCAACCAAGATTTAGTCAATGAAAATGTCTTTATCTTCTTCAGAATCATTAAGGTCATTTAATGAGTCGGAAGAAAAAATGGAGCTTGTTTCAAATTTTCACAATGGAAGAGTGGCTTAATTGAATTTTGCAGTATTAAAAAAATTTTTGCAGAATTTTGATTTTTCCAATTCTAATTTCAAATTTCTAATTTTTCAATATCTAGGACATTACAGTTTTAACTACGCCCATCCCTATATACCATCATTCGTATCTGTACATATTAATCCATGTTGTCAAATGTCACTTTATCTTATGCAAAGAAAAACGAGTAAATCTACTTGTTTGATAAACGTTTATAATTTTTACCTTTAGCACTAAAGAGAATTTGGCCAACAAAGAGAGCTCTTCCAGTAGTTACGAATCTGACTTTGAAGAAGACAGCCAGTCTTCGGAAGAAAGCAACAATGATGAAAAAACAAAATCAGTAAAAGATTGCGCCTCTGATAAAGAAAAGTCAGCAGAAAAATCGAGTGAAAAGGAAGATGTGACTTTTGGCGACGATGACGCCTTTTTGGACATATCCGAAGAAATTATGGAGTTTGAGGGCGAATATAATGTCACTGAAGACATTACAGTAAAAAAAGATTATCTTGCCAACCATCTCGATGAATATGATTTTGTTGAGGCTATAGAGCCACTGGAGGAAGATAAAAAGCAAGAGAAGAAACTTGGAGACACCCCCGTCAAGGACTGTACTCCAGCTGAAAAGAACACCAATGAAGTTAACCCTCACAAAAACCACGCTGCAGAAAGAGGACATGGGAGAAAACAAGAGCAAAAAGAAGGTGAGGAAAACGCTATTTGTGATATTTTAAAAAGTATGAAAACTGGAACTAGAAATGGAATACTTGTGGTAGTTGTCATATTGCCTCTATATCTTTGTATTGTTATTAATTTTATTGACAGCTACTTTTGACCAGCGGAAAATTTTAGGCTGTATTTGCTTGTCAAAAAATATGCATCACCATTGCGACACTAAAACGATAATGAAGAAGTTTAGAAGCATTTTAAAAATTAGTTTTAGCAAAAGCATGTTCACGTTTGCTGAATTAAGAACTGGCAAAGAGTTGTTCTTGTAGATTTGAATGATCTTTTTTACCATTTTCTTGTGACAGAAGTTAGTTCAAACAAGTTTGGAATTGATGAAGAGGAAGATGACATGCTTAGCTCGTTCGTGGCAAAACAAAAGACAAAAAAGACAAAATCATCTTCAAAGATCACAAAAATCCCATCTAAACAAAAGCAGATGGCTAAAGATTTGGGTTTTGACGACGATGTTGAAATCGACGATCTCATATCAGATATCGAAATGAGTGACGAGAGCCAAAGCAAAGGTGACAAAAAAACCAAAAAGGCCATTGGGAGTTCCAGTTCATTAGACGCATCAAGCCCCTCAGATTCAGGCAGCGACTCAGACACTGGCATCAAACCACAGCAAAGTGGACTTTTGTTTAGTCCATCTTTTACGTCACCAAAACCACTAGGAAGAAACATGCTGTTGCCTGCACTTCGGGCGAAACCAAGATCGTTGCCCTCTTTACGCAATTTCAAGAAACCAAAATTTTAATATACTTAACTTTCCAATTATTTGATGTGTCGAATTTTTAATATCTCAATAAGTCTTTTGTAGCTGGCATTTTTAAACATTTGTATATTGAATTGAGTTTGTGTATCAAAGATTTTTCAGTCAAAAAACATGACTCGTTCTTGCTTAAGTCTTGGCTTCTTTACTTATTGAAAACAATTTTTCTTGTTTGGCAAATCAAAAAAAACAAAGTTCGGGCCTCGAACCTCCAACAGGGATTGGAAGAAGGAATAGAGGAGCAATAAACGAAATATTTAACAAAATATTTACTTCAATTCAGAACTAATAATCTCGCCTAAGTTAAGGGCTGTTCAATTTTCCCAACGAAGTGGGACATTTCATTTGACTGGGACATTCTATATAAATAGGGCCATTTAAGAAATCCCATTTAAGTGAGTGATCCCATTTAAGTTTGGCAATTTTATACGACTCCACATGTTCTAATGAGCGCAAATACGTTGTTACCTTCGTTAAAAGAAACAATCCTTACCTCATAGACTGGTATAGTTTTTAATGATTTCCTTGTGGCAAGATCCCACAATATTACAACTTTGTCACGTCCAGCACTGTAGTAAACAAAATTGTACGGTAAATGCTACAAAGTATAGACTCAACACAGAATACTAAGTCATAAAGCTCTTAGGACCATTGAATAGTTAACAATTAGTTTTGAAATTTGTTACTTTTGCGATCCAACAGTACTGGCTCACTTCATAGACTATTCAGTCGCCCATACTGACCCTGTTGTCCAATTATATTATCTTTTTTACTCTTTCACTCCTAGTTCCCTAGCTCCATTTAAAAATCATTATCTCAAAGAGCCTTCTCTCCAATCGATTATGCTAGGTACTAGGTCTCTGCATTGCTGTTCCGACTTAAAGATACCAGGCAAACTTCATGACATGACATAATGACATTTTAAAACATTACCTGATCATTTTCTCGTTGTCTTCGAAGAATGATAGAGAAGTCACATTACTGTAGTGGCCTTTAAGCGTCGAAATGCATCTAGGAATTATAAAAAACGAAACAATAATACATTTGCCTTGTGCTAATAAAACTAAAATTTAAAGTGCGTGCACATTTTCAAGTGATTTTCCATGTCTAGATTCTTGAATGGTTGTTATCTATAATAAACCCATTAATAATATCAAAATTCCACTAAAAAACATAAACAAATGTAAAATTATTCAGTTTTCTATGCGCAAATGACCAAGCTCCACCCTTCTCAAGAAACCGTTTGTCGCCATAGACAACCCTACAACCTAAATTTCGCTAGAGATAACAAACTCATAATGTGCAGTACATAAACATAGCATTTGCTGCTTCCTTCGTCATCACTCACGTGCTAGTATTGAGATCCCAAATCCGAATGCAACTATCAGCTGACGATGAGAACAACATCAGTTTTGTCGGATCAGGGTGAAATTGCACCAAGCTAAGAAATAAAAATATAAATCAATATTAAGCACAATAGAAGACAAAAAACAATGAAGCTTTGATGTTGAATAAAAATTGAAATTGCTTCTACATTTTCAGAATCATTTATAAGTTGATAAGACATGTAGAAAAGTGTCCATGAATAACGTGACTGTGTGCAGTGAAATTCAACTCAACCAATTTCATTCAACCAATTCAATTCAATTGATTTCATTCAAACAATGCACTATGTTTAATATACTCTTAAAGTCGATATGCAATAAAATATCGTTTTTCTATTACATCAGACACAACGACTGGCCAACGCTGCTTAATACAACTTGTGAGAGCCTTTGAAAGCCCTTAAATTCCTTGTATACAAATGTTCTTAAAAAATCAGCTCTGTTTTGACCTGAAAGCTAAAACGAAGACTATATCCGTCTAATCATAAAAACTTTAGAATTTTAGAGCTAAACAAAGTAGAAAAGTAGGAAAGCAAATAATTTTGGTTTTTCAAAGCCAAGTACTGGGGCTTGAGGGCAGACTTGAAACATATTGTTACATCTGTGAGGTGTGTTGGTTGATCAGTTTAACTAATGGCTGCAAAGTTCCGATCAATCCAGGCATTCATTCACAGATCAAACCCAGTTTTCCTATTAAGAACTTTACAGGTTTTAGCAAAGGATCGAATTTAAAAATCTGTTGTTTTGAAAAATTGGCAGAAATTGTGATGTTTTAGAGACACAACGAGAATAGCAGTATAAATTATCCCTGGCTATCCAGTTTACAAGAAGCGAACACTGCAGCTTTTGATCAGTAGACACTTTAATTATTCATATGATCTCACACATCTGGGCTCCAGTCGACTTCCTGGTAATTGACAAAGAAGCTACAGCTAATATGGTCAGAACTTATAAAAAATACTGCACCTCAGGTAAAGAGCATGATCGTTTACACTAAAATTCACTAAATATATCACAATTAGGCACTTACTGTACAACTCCTTGAGAACCACGTAAATTGTGAGTGCAATATTGCTTAATTATATCCCAAATCTTTATGGTACTATCCGATGACCCTGCATCAATGAAAAACTTTAAATTTCAGCCTGTGAGTGTTAGAATAGATTTACCAGAGACAAAACAATGCTCATTTATTGAAAGAGTATGTCAAATTATTAGTTGAGCAGTTGAAATGAAAAAATGGAATTTTCGCATGGTATTCAAATACTAAATGCAACTGCATCGTAATGCGAAACCAATAATAAAACGATTATTTACTACTGCATTATTTCAGAAAACTCTCTTTGTATTCTTTAAATTTTCCATGCTTTTGGAGGTTCATTTGAAGGGGCATTTAAGCGAGGGGTGTTTTTTATAGTTGACGCTTAATAAAACCATTAACATGATTGTTGACAAAGATAAACGTAAAGCCATTAACAAGACTGTGTAAAGAAACCAAAAAAACCTTATGAAAAAATCTTACTAAGAGTTAAGAAAAAGGATTGCAACCATATATTTTGACTACAATTAATTGAAATGACTCTGCAATTACAGTTATTTAGCTTTCCTCAGCAGCTTTCTCTTTTAAAATATGGGACTTTTTAGAGGGGGGGGGGATTAGATAGAAGTCATTTTTGCATTGTAACACTATCAAGGGAGCATTATAAATATTCAACATTAAAAAAACGAAAACAAAAGAAGCAAGAGAAATTATGAAATAAAGATTTTAAAATATCCTCAAGAAGTAGCAACCATGTAAGTTAACCAAAGCACACTTAATTACAAATATCCTCCTTTCAAAATAACATCAAAATACAAGAAACAAATGAATGTGTTCAGTTGTAATTAAACTGGAAGTTACTAACCTGTCGCAAGCAATGTTGATGTTGGATCAAATGCCATGCTGACAACTGGTGCATGATGAATAGCCTAAAGAGCAAAAGACATAACACTGTGTAGGTTGAAATTCAGTCATTTCTAGAATGAGATAGAGGAAGAAAGAAAGAAAGTGCCTATATAAAGTGTGAGTAAGCAATACAATGACTGCAAGGTTGGACTTTGCTATTCTTGTTGAACAGATCATGAATATTTACAATGAATCGTCAACCCCTTAAAACATGTAAGCATTATAACAATAATGTGAATGCTCAACAAGGCTAGTATATGATGTCAGCAATGCCATGATGGAATTCTATTGTTCTGTAGCAAATTCCAATCCCTCAGGTGGGGCAAACAAGGATAAAATTCACAGTGGATAGAGGCCACTCTTTTATTTTTTTGGCCATGGAACTTCTTTAGGAAAAATAAAAATACTTTTTGAATGAAATTTTATTGATAAACAATGAACCTTGATGTAATCACAACGATGAATTCAACCTTGTGCAATTTTTCACATAATATCTAAAATTGAACAAACCTTCCATTTTCTAGTGACCTTTTCATTGACCCAATCCCACTGTCTTAGTAATAAACTTCTGCTAGCTGTCACAAGAATCTACAAATAAATGCAATTTTTCCATCAGGAATCTTGGCAAGAAAAATTGTATTTTGTAAATGCAACTTTTCATTGGCTTAAGAGAGTCCTTTGGAGAATTCTCAAAAACAAACAAAATTAGCAGTCAGCTGTCAATGGATACAAATAATTCTACAAAAGTAATGAACATTTTGATCATAAATTTAACCTCACCTCATCATTTGGGCTCAGAATGAAACATGTGGTTTCATCTTCATCCTGGCAAAGAATTGATATTGATATATTACTTACTGTTATGTTAATAGATTATATATAATACTTAAATTTATATTGATAACTGTACAAAAAGCATAGAAAAGCAAAGGATGAAAAAGGTGCACAGATTCAAGCCAGTTTGTAGATTTTTTAAAGCAAAATGGATTTTGAAATTATGAAACCATAACTTATTAACAATACTTGGCAACAAAAGCATCAAAGAGAGCATTGTACCATAAAAACTCCTTTATCCTGGAATGAATTATCAATGTAGAGATATATATACGTGATAGTTCTAATATATTTGTGATAGTAGGATATATCAAAAATTGACTGTAGAAATAAGTGGGAAAAAAATAACCTCCTGAAGTGATTTGGCAATTCTTCCTGACTTTGTGTCAATGATTTGGATTTTGTTTCCACAGCCACAGAAGTAGTTGCTTCCAGTGGAAGTGAACTGTGAATTAAACATTGAACAATAACTTAATATTTTAAAAACCATTTCTAATTAAAGGGGCAAAAATATTTAAACAAGACAATAATTTTTTAGGATTAACTTCAGATCTGGTACAGGAAAGAACACATTTAAACAACAATTGATAAAACATCATACTTGTAAACAAACAAAAGATCAAATAACGGTTTGCAGAAATATGATGTAACCCTAATTAAGTGATATACTGAAAATATAATACACTAATTATAAACTTACCTGTATGTTGCCTCCCGTATAAAATGCCTCTAACTTGCTTTCAACTTTGAAACTAGAAATTAAAATCATTCAAATTTAGGCTTGATTCTAAACTTCACAAACCAAGTAAAAAACAAACTGAGTGGCCTGTTACGAAACTTCTGTTTTTTCACAGGTCACATTTTGGCCAGTTTGTAACAGATCCAGCTGATTCAGCACAGTAAAAATCATTCCAAGAATGCAGAGTATGGCAGTTTCCAACAAGATCTCAGGTGTACAGGAGCAAAATTTAAAGTGAGCAAATGTGCACTTTGGCATAAGTGTACCAGTCTGGATTTCGTGGCAGTTTTTGATGAGATCTCGGGAGTGCACAATCTATTAGCTGGGAGTGCAAGAGTGCATTTATGATAAATGTGCACATTTGACTCAATACTTTTAGTTTTGGGTCTTGAACTAAGGCTAACAAAATAATAGAACATTTCAAACAATTGCAAGAGAATGACTGCAAAAAATATTCTGATGTGTAGCGCGAAAAGTCAGAAAAATTTTCTGCTCCCTTCGTTCACAAGGGGTTTTTTTCAGTTTTCCACATTTTGCCATGTTTGAAAAAAATTATTTTGAGCCACACCCAATCAACGCCCATATTCGCGTGTGCAAGAGTGGACTCGTAACTTAAAAAGCTGCCATGGAATCCATATTGGTAAGTGTGCACACCAATTGTGTTTATAGTTTGAACAACTAAATTCTAGACTCCAAGGATATCAATAACGATAAGAAAATGGAACTGATTGACAGTCACGCATATCAGGAACGCATATCAGTCAAACAAATTTGAGATGATAGGAAGATAAAGCGATGATAAAGCAAAAAAATGTGGAGGTGATAGGAAGCCACGTGCCCTTTAGCAAAAGATACTCCAAAATTCTAATTAAAATTGGATAAAACAGAAAGGCCAGTCTATTTAGATTCAATGATTAAGTGCATCTATAGGTCAACTTTCTTTGCTTGAAACCTAGTCTAATTGTTAGGCCGTCATTTGAGTGCTCCAGGAAAGTAGGACATATCATGATCAAAGCCTGGGCAAGTATCATTAACACTACAAGATCACTTTACCTTGTCTTGAGAACATGTTGAGATACCCCAGCATCCTTTACAGTTGCCATGATCTGTCAGATTTTCTTGATTTCTTTCCCCAAAATCCAGCCACGAGTTTTAGTGGTTCTAAAACAACATATTCATACAGCCTCGTTCCCATTAGCATGAATTTTGGTCATGGTTATCCTGTGGAAATCATCTAAATTTTACGACCAGGGGAAAACATGCATTTTACGACAATTTCAAAAACGTTTGTACAGTTTTACAGAATTCGAACATAGTCCAATGACATGGCCCCAATTCGCTGAGGGACCAATAAACACCAAGCTAGGCCAAACCGAAGCACTTGCCTGGTGCCGTTGGTGATCGCCATTCCATCGATGGATATATTATATATATCAATCAAGGCCTCTGGAGAAATGACCCCCAACTTTTTGCAAAGGAATAGAAAGTCTTTTGTTATGGGTGATAATCATTCTCTTGCCCACCCCTCCCCCCACTTTCCAACCAGTGTCGGAGCCCATGTTTATAGCAGCTATTTCGCATTGAAAACCCTAAACACTTAAGTTCTTCTCTGCTTTATTGGTTCTTTAAATCCTGATTAACAGTTCTTTCCATTTCTTCCTGCCTTGTGCTAGTTCCTTCAACTTATCAAGATCTTTATTTGTTCTCAATTTAATACAACCGATTGCATATTTCGCTATAAGCTACAGGTTGTATGAGTCACTAGATGAGCCATCATCAACTGAATGTCATTCTTGCATGAATATTTTGAGAGATATCTATGCGCCTGGCCTTTAACAATTAAAAACAACATTCACCATGAAAACTTATTACCAAGGCCGATTTGAAGGCAAGATTCGAAGAGCTGTTCTCACAACAAGATTAACGCCAAAAGTAAAACAGAGCAGAGATCAAAACAATTGAATATATATTAGTTATAAATAAAAACTGTTATCACAAAACAGCCAGCTTCTATTAAAACAATAAACAATGCAAACTTACATCGCAATCATACAGAAAAAATTATCAAGGATAAATAAGCCTAAAATTGGACTGTGTCCGGTACAAGAAATCAGACATAGATTCTATTTTTAATATTAAAATGCATACTAAACAAGCAAATTCGTGTGTTCATTTCTTCATTATATCGCAAGAGAATTTGTAATGACAGCTTGTTGCTCATCTTTATGTTGTTTCTTGTTTCCTGTAGCTGTAGAAGCAGCTGGTGGCCTGCCAACGTATCTGTTTGAATACAAAAGAAAATGTTTTATATATATGGCAACATTACATGTTTTTTTAATTTTAAATTTAGTTCTCAAAGTTTCTTAGTTGTAGATCAAAATCCATAGTGAATAAGTTTTTGGTACAACGGACTTTGAAGATGGCGGCATGAAATGTTTCCGCTATTTCGTGCCACCTTCAAAAATTCAGTATGCTACGTCTTCCAAAGAAAAACTAACAAAATAAAAGAATTATGCATTTTCTTGTTTTTTAAGTTTTCTTGAGCCTAAATTTTTTGGTATCTTAGCAATAATTTTTTATAGACCAGTTTCTTACAAATAAAAGTTCTATCAAATAATAGTCAAAGGTCTTGAGATACTAACGACAATAATAGAGAACGTTATTTGTTGTGATCTGAATTATATTTGTCTAGAATATCAGCATTGTTCTGGGGGAGGAAGGGACGTGGAAGTGGTAGAATGTGGGGAAAAACTGAAAAATAGAAAAACACAAAGCATGGTACCCCTTTAGATGTCAGAAGCCATAATTTCTAGAATCAGTGAAGCAAATAAGAACTTAGTAGTCGCTAGCCTAATGCATCATTTTTGTCCTTTCACAAAGGCCTCAAAATTATCCGGGTTCACAAGCAAACAAGACAGTGCTGGACACAGAGAAATAATAAGTAAAAATTTAGAAATCGCAATCATTGGTAAACTGATAATTGGCTCTGCTTGAACGTTTCCGAAACATTTTTTTTCCAAGAGCCAAGAGCAAAGAACAAGAATAGTATTGAAAAACAGTGTATAGGAAAACCTCTGTTTTTATGCGAATTTCCCTTGCTTCAATGAAGGATACGATGTTATCTCGTAAAAAATTGAGAAGTTGTTAACAGCCATACGTAAAAAATTATCTGGGCTTGATCTGCCTTAACCCGTGTCTGATTTTGGACAATTTGACATTAAGTAACAGGGAGCTAAAAAATGTCACAGTTGAGAAATTTTATTTCTTGATTTTGCAACAGCCTCCGCAACGGTCACCGCAACGGTCACCGCAACGGTCACCGCAACGGTCACCGCAACGGTCACCGCAACAGTCTCCGATACTTACTTGACTGTTCTTGTATTGTCTGTAGCAGTGATGATTCTTGGCTGTACATAAAACCATGATCCCATGTTCTTTGGCTCTTCTTGTGCCCATTCAATTACTGCGTTTGGGTATCTTGCTGCTTCGGCTCTCACCAGATCGAAAGGGAAAGGAGAGATCTGCAAAGAAATACAGGTCTCAGTCACCTCCAATATCAAAACAATACCAATACACATTTATCCAAAAAAGCGACAGCTTCCTCGCAAACAAGTCACTTTGAAGATCGAAAGGAGCAAATATTGTAGAGATGATTTCAAGCACTCTTTACATGTCAAAATTGTTTCACTTAGTGACATGACCTTAATGACAAATGGGATCGGGGTACTCCGATTGAATCACGCCTTAAAACGAACTATGGCTCTTCAAGTCATACTGTCTAATGCAATAATAACGTAATCAATGTAAATTAATTGTACCAGGAAAAACCTTTTTAAAATAATGCAATGTCGTTACCTGTTCAACTCGAGCAATGGCGATATCTTTGTCCAAATCACGAGCTTTGCGTTCCTGGAGACAAATAACAGACAAAACATAGAAACAAGCCCTTCAAATAAAGAAGAATATTAAAACCTAGAGCTTGAAACCCGAAAACCTTCAAAAAGTTTGCACAAAGCATCTAATCATTCGAAAATAATTTGACTCCCATACTGAGCAGAGAAACAACAACTTTACTCGAATCAAAGTTCTTATAACCCAAAAAACCTCTCTCTGCAACAAATAGATGTTATCCATTATTTGACCAAATCTTTCGAGTCAACATGGGTCCAAGCCTTTAAAGATCAATTTGCTTTAGACTGGAGGATATTGTTAAAGTTAAGTGACATTCTCACTTTTAATATTTCGTAGTAAATTTTTCCACTACAGAATACAAGCTTCTTGACTTGCTCAGGATCATCGACTGCCGGGCCTGCTTCGGGGTACATGCGTGTGAAATAGGTTCCTTCCAACATTTCTGACAAGGGAGACCTTGCCTCTTTGGCACGCAGGAGGCTCTTGGGTGACATGACGACAAGCTGAAAAACAGATATCAATAAAATAAACGAGAAATAGGGGTCGTAATTTTTGCAATGGAGGGAAATGGGAACTTAATCAAAACTTTTGCTATATGCGATATAAACAAGCCTCCTTGTGAACATTACAAAAGTGCTGGCTTTGGTGACAAAACTCATGCAAATAGATACTGGAATTTGTTGCTTCAAATAAATGTCCTTTTCGTATAGAATAAATTTAGGTTGCCAAGATATATAATTAGACAGAGAGATGGCAAGAATGGAAGTCGAACAGCTGTATAGCTTACTGTTTTTAATACAAGAGCTACGCCTGTATTTATGCCACTGCTTTAGAAGAAAAACATAAAAATAATTAGAGTAACTATTGCAACGTGTAAAAGGCTAAGATGATGACAATAGCTTATACACAACAAAGTATGGCATCCTGAAACTATAAGTCAGAGGTTTATTCTCTCCGGTTACTGTATTTCCAAAAATCATGCTGCGAGCGACAAGTAATTTGAAACTTTTCGTAAGTACTCGCATTAATTTAAATCCGAATGTCTTTGGGGCTTCAAGGGCAAAGTTTAATAGTATCCGGCCAGCAGCAATGTGTTACCTAAGAATTTACTTACAGGTTTACGAAAGTCCATGTTCATTTGTCGTCTGAGCGCGTGGAAATAGTTCGCTGGTGTGGTACAGTTCACAATCTGTAAGCAAGAAGAATAATACATATGCGAGGTATGGGGATGAAAAAATAACCAATTTACAGCTCTAATCGCGTTAAAATATAAAAAGGGGGACAAATCTGCAAAAGTAACAGATAGTTCCCAACAATATCTCAAAATAAAAGAGCTAGCAATCATTATATCACTCATAGAAATTAACCATCTAAGGATAGATTTACTGTTAGTCTGATATTTGTTGGCTAATGTAGTCCATCTACACAACAATATAAACAAAGCCACAAACCTGCCAATTGCAATGGTGTAACTGCTTCAGTTCAAATTCATCTTCGGCAAAATCCTGAAGAACAGAGGGACGAATTCGGTTTTTAAATGAGGTTTCTTATTCGAATTCAGTACTATTGAAGAAAATTAAACAATTTACTGTTTAAGGCAATTCAGAAGTTATTAAAGCGTTATGTCAAAATGATACGCGACTATTGAAAACAAAGGAACTAAGTGATGTTTATTGGTAAATCAAAAGAATTGTATTCGTCTACCAAAACAAAACATTGCGTCATGCTTGGTCACTTTTACTGTACAAAGAATTCAACTGATAAAGACCAATAACTGTGAAGAAAATGTGTCTTTAAAAACTGTGAACAATGCACGAAGAAGGTGGGTAAGCAAAAGCACATTTTGTTCTGGACCAAACAAACCAAACTTGTCTTAAACAATATGTGTTCTTGTTAAGTGAGTAACGAATAGGGCTTTCATTACAGCAGACTACTTAGCTTTGGGCTAATGTCACATAATGAAAGCATTTTGAGTGAGCATATACAACGAATTTGTTTGGGTTTCGGCAGGGATGCAAGTGAATTCGTTTTTCTTAGAAAACTGCTTTGAAACCTGTCCGGCCAACGGAATGAACTTAATTATTTTCTTACCGGAAAAACATCCGGATCATCATTACTCTGCTGTAGGAATCTCTCTAATCGGGCGCTTGAATGCTCCGGTCCCTGAAAAATTAGACATGGCTTTAACTTGAGAATACGACACATGTGAATAATGACAGGTGAGCTTAATGCAACAGCTATACATGTTTTAAGATTCCAGAATCTTTTACAAATAAATAATCTTTAAACAACTATGCTTATTATACAAGTTAAAGATTTGAAAATCGAGGAATAAAAACGTATCATATATGAATAAACGTAGAAATTAACAGCCATATATTGCGCACATTTGTGCGAGAAATCATCGGTATAAATTTTCGAACAAATTGTCTATATGGTTGTTGATGAAATATAAATATTTCCTGGAAATTTAACACTTAGATTACTGAAAGGGCCATGTATTTCATATCACAATGGCCCTTGCAACCTGTGCAACATATAAATTGAAGCAGGGCCTATAAGAAGAGCCTCTAAGAAGAGGGCCAAGGGCATTCCCTCTTTGGACTCGGCAAATGTCAAAATAATATGGCGTATGTCCGTTTGAACTGAAATCAAGATTGTTGAGCAGAACAAATAATACATTTATGAACTTGTATAGGTTCAATCTGTTCTTAAACCAACGCATTTCAATATTCGAATAGCTTGCAAGTCAAATAGGGGGATCTTCTACGATAATCTTACAACATGTAAAAACAGAGGGACTTTATGCCAGAGCTGGCTTTCATTTGGCCCGGGCATATGTATTAGGGAGAAAGAAGGACCCCTGCACTTACCATTCCTTCGTAACCATGGGGGAGTAGTAGAACGATGGCACTTTGTCGTGCCCATTTGTCTTGACCGCTGCTTATGAACTGGTCAATGATGCACTGAAAAGGTACAGAGACACTCATATATCAGAAAAAGCATTCATATTAGACCTGCTTAACATCAAAAACCTCATGCAAGACACAGCTGGACAAGCAGGTGACATCAAGAATGGTAAATACCAAGGTTGTTTAAGAAATCCTGTTATTTTACGTTGTTAGGCAACTTCAAAACTGTCGTGATTCGTAACTTTTATAAACGGATTTTCATTTTGTTTACATAGTATTGCTGATAACATTATTTTGGATAACACAAACACATATAAAAAATAAGACTAATGCAGGGTTGGGCAGTCTTGACACGATGGGAGAGATTATGCATTATCTTCGAGCCAACACGAGACAATGCATGCTTCAAAACGAGGCAATTCCTAGCCGTTGATGTGCTCTATTAACTCTAAGAAACTTAAGTGTGTGAGGGCTTAAATATTCGCGGAAGAACTTTGGTGAAACTCCTGAAACAAAACCTTAGCATAATACCTGAGCTGTATTCATGAAGTCGCCAAATTGGGCTTCCCACATCACAAGAGCATACGGGTTAGTCATGCTGTAGCCAAGCTCAAATCCTGAAGAAGAATAAGTGCATTTTACAGTGAGATGTCAATGTGAAGATGAGCAGCGCTAGTACGAATATCTTCAACGAGACAATGAATAAACAGGGAAGCATTTTGATGGTAAAAAAGCTGAGATTGTATGTGTTAGCAACAAGTCGCATTTGTAAAAGTATATTTTTTCAAGATGTGAATGAGTGTTACACGTCTATTGTAATCATCGAATGTTAAGAACCAATAATTCTCTTATACTGTAGAGAGAGTAAACAAATCACATACCCAGCACAGCGTATTCTGACAGGGAGCTGTTGCATACAGAGTACGGTGCTTGGTTTGGATACAAGTTGTTGAGAGGAATGAATCGCTTTTTGTCTTCATTTTGGTCAGTCAGCACGTGATGACGGTGGCTGTCGATGGAGAGGACATTAATGAACATTAATGAACAGGGATGGAAATCTTCTTGGCTACAAAGAAACGGTAACCTACTCCCAAGAAACTGGCGGGAAAACCTGATATAACTTGAATTACTGGTAAACCCTCTGTAGACTTATAAAGCGTTTATGCTGAATCAAATGACACATGCACAAAATGCAATTTGAGCTGTTCCAAGCCATGAAATGGAACATAAAACTATATTGAAAGTGCACGAGGTAGTCACAAAATACTCTAAAAACAACCCTCTCACCTGAAAGTACCCCTCTCCACATCTTGTCCGCTCAACCGAACATGAATTCCTTCTTTCAACAATGACCCTAAAGCAAACGCTTCGCCCATCGCCCAGTCGGCCACGCCTTCATCAAGCATTGTTTTTCGCCCTTTCAAGATACGCCTTATCAAACCTGTTTTTAAACGAAAAACCACTTAACGTGCAAAAACTCGAGTTGGTCAAAATAATGGGAAGGAAAAAGAACAATCACTTAACAAATATTACTTGACATAAACCGATAAAGGGCGCAACTTTCTGCGGAAATTGGTACGCAAAGACCAAACACCATTTCAGTTTGCCACCTAAAATAATTTGCTAGTCTGCATCTGCTAGTTTAAAATAATTTGCTAGTTTTGCTTCCCCCCCCCCCCCCAAATATTTTGCCAAGTGTCCGAAAGTAACTAACACTCTCCTTCGACCACTGCAACCCGCCTCCCGATCCCCATTCAAGAGCAGTTATTGTACCAACTGAATAAAGTCTCTGCATACCTGAGTGCAAGGTCAAATCCTGTGGTGGTGTACTAAAAGCCTGGCCAATGTAATTGAGCGTTTCTGCATCAATCCCGGTTGGACTTAGAGGCCTGGGAGCCAAGGTGTTGTCTTTTCTGAAAAAGTCTAGTTGAGATTCGGAAAGTAAGTTCATGTCAAAGAATTAAAATAGGATTAATTCAGAAGGGGTGATTGATATCAGTTTAAAAACATGGGGCTGTAAACTTTATTTAGAGCAGACTAAAACATTTATTGCAATATGAACAATGTTAAGAGCAAACAGGTAACATGCAAATTACTGCCGAGATAAACACGAATATAAAACTCAAAATAAACACAGAACTATCAAAACTGATAAAACCATTAGTTAAAGTGGTGCAATGTGATATCTTACTTTTCCAAGGCGAATCAAGCCAGTCTCTCAGTCGAATCTCTGTTCTATCCTTTGCGTTTGTAAATGCATCTTCCAGAATCTTATCGTAAGAATTCTGTGTTTCCTAAAGCAATGAATATCAGACAAAGTTATTAATGGGAAAATCACGTGCCTTTACAAGATGAACTTGACGCTATACAGCGGATATACATAACACTGAGAGGCATCGTTCGCATCCTCATGATAACATGATAAAATGATAACCGACCATTAATCTCTGAACTTTATGCATATAAGGTTTTAGCACTGTTTTTACTGCGAAACCTACTGACTTTATTATTGCACTGCGATTAGATTTTAGACACTTAATTATTCACTTCTGGCACTCTAAACAGAAGTTATCTCTCAATGGTTAGCAGGATTCCCTGTTGCTTCACCAGGAAGGCCGGGAGCATAGCTAGATAGACTTGACTTAGAAAACATGCTATCTTCAAGATTTGAAAAAGTGTTAAGAGGATCGAAAAACTATGTCGATATAGGGCGAAAGAGGATGCAAGAAAACAAACAACGATGCAAAAAGGTATATTGCTCCTACAATCTGCTGATTTCATTAATGTTTGTCTTAGGTGCTCGGCTTAAGTCAGTTTGGTATATAGATTGCAGTAGCATTCACGATCGTCAGAACTCGATGAAATGATGACTGATTGTAGCTGATCGGTGATTCCTGGAACCAAGTAGGTTAACCAGGGTGGTTGGCTTAGAGCAGAGATGGGGTACGGTTTTACCTAATGGCCAACCTAATGATATTTGATATCAGAGTGTCTCAGGGTAGGCTGACATGGGCCGAGACATCCTTAAATCAGGTTATATCTGTGCACTCTTTCATTTGGATCAGACGGGAATTTGCCCGCAAGCCGTAATTTAAACGTCCTTGGTTAAGACTGAGCTACACCCCCTTGAATCATGCTTCTTGTAGGGACGAACTAACTTCAGTTACGGCATGCACACATGATCTGTGATGCTTAATGATCACATGGACTCGTGCATTAAATTTCGACCAACATTCGGTGGATGATGATGAAAAATATTTCGGCACAAAAGAAAACATTCAAAGATCGCCATCTTGCAAAAAACCACTCAATAAAATGATCCATAAAGTAACGGGTAACAAAACAGAGTCGATTGGGATACCTTGAATTCTTGCTGGCTGACAATGCCACTGTCCATCAACTTTTTCGCATAGGAATGCATAACTGGCGACTGCTGTTTTATTTTCTTGTACATAAGTGGCTGTGTAAACATTGGATCGTCTCCTTCGTTGTGTCCGTTTCTGCGATAGCTTACCTAGAAAAAGACCAGGCCTTCGTTTCCATTCGATAAATGGAATAACAATTCTAGGGAAATTACCTGGTATTAAGGAGTTAAAGCTGGAAATAAAAACGTCAAAAACTGTCCAGCATATCCAGCCCCATTTCTGAAACATCACCCTTCAAATTTGGCAGCTAGAACGGCGCTGGCAATTGGAGCTATAGTTAAAAATACTACCCACTATTTTGTTAGCGACAAAAATAAATTTTCTTAGAAATATAAATAAATTAGCACATATAATTTTCTAACCGTCATTGAACGAATCAACTTAGAAATAGCGCCCTCTGATTGGCTGAATTGCCAAAACGAAAACAAATCATCTGATCGGAAAAAATCTAATCAACAACGAAATAATGATAAATTGAAAAGCATCCACAAGCGTACCAGGTCAATGACAACATCTTTTCCAAATTCATTTCGATACTCCGCAGCAACTTTACAAACGTGCATCACAGCTTCAGGATCATCAGCGTTCACGTGGAAGATTGGTGCTTGAACGACCTGCAAAGTCGATCAGCGTCTCAGTGTTTATCGAAAATACAAAGAACTTTGTTAGATACGTAAGGTTTCTAACAAAGACAAATCTAGCAGTTCTTTAAGAAATTCGACGATAAAGGAATGACTCTCAATTAACAGTCTTTCAATAAGCCGAGAGGAAAGTGAACACGAATCAATCGTTAAGACCAACCTTGGCAACATCAGTGCAGTATGGAGATGACCTTGAGAAGCGTGGGTCGGTTGTGAAACCAATCTACAAAACAAATCGTTGCTGTTTTAAGAGACAGTTACCTTGAAAAAAAGTAATTTTTGCATCGCGAATCCACTGACTTCACCGTCAGTTAAGATCAACTTGAAGTTTAAATTCATTTGCGATGATGATAATGGTACAATAAATAGCGATGATATGATCAGAAAACATAAGTCGGATCATTCGGTAATGCCGACGTAAATGAGCTGACATGGTTGCATTCATGGTCGACTTTTCAGTGCCAATCTGATTTTCTTATATGTTTGGCATACCAAAAAATGATGCAAAATTTGAAAGAAATTTGTCTTCAACAAAAA
The DNA here is from genome assembly GCF_057945365.1 of Rhopilema esculentum. Classification (NCBI taxonomy): domain Eukaryota; kingdom Metazoa; phylum Cnidaria; class Scyphozoa; order Rhizostomeae; family Rhizostomatidae; genus Rhopilema; species Rhopilema esculentum. The sequence goes on along the minus strand of NC_142819.1, from coordinate 2,065,521 downwards.
GAGCGAAGAGGAGTAGCAGAGCAATCGATATCTGCATCATAAGATAACTTGGGTTTTTCAGATAAAGAAGGTGTTTCTTGAAAAGGTAGGTTACTTTAATATAAGGACTGTCTCTACATATTTTGGGCGACTCTCAAATTGAAAGTCTTGGATGTGGACATCTTTAAACGTTTCCAGCAAGCTCTCTTTTTTTTATAAAAAGAAACAAAAATTAACTCCCTGTATCGTGCCTTACATTCACAATGAAAGTATTCTGTTTCATAAACGCTCCATACTCAATGTAGCTATCATTCTATCGTTCGAAAAAAAGCAATTTTTCAAGAAAACGGTCATTTCCATAGGCCATAAAATACTATTCTATTGACGTATAGAATTGGTCATATCGGCATAGAATTGGTCAAAAATTTCCAAAGTAGCCAAAATTTCCGAACTAGAGAGCCGATGTTGTTGACACTGAATCGTATTTTCTTCAACCGGTGTGGTTTAGAGCACATCACTACATTCATCATATCTACGAAAATGACAACGCAAATGGGGACGGTGATACCTGGTTATTGACCACGACGTGAATAGTGCCTTTGGTTGTATAGTGCGGAAGATCACTAAGATGAAACGTCTCATAGACGACGCCTTGTCCGGAGAAGGCCGCGTCACCGTGAATCAAGATACTCATCACCTAAATGAGACAAGTGAGTGCGTTCTAAAATTTTGTGAAAACTGACATCAACAATTGGGTATTTGACTGCTGGCAAACTCTTAGGACCAGAAAGGGAAAATAGGTTTTGTCTAAAGAACAATATATAAAAGCAACTAGATTATTTGAAACGGGAAGACAAATGTCCAACAAATGTCAAGTAACATATAATGAAAACAACGTTCAGACGTCCACAACACAGTGGAAGACAAATAAATAGCTAGAGTTTTTGTCAAGAAAAGGTCCTTAAATTTTGAAGTTCAACTCTAAGCAGCCTCTACTATTGTCTTACTCCTAGTTCCCCCACAAGAAACCTGTTTGTGTTTAATATGACGTAATACTACCTCTCTGCCTTCATTATCTCCGCGATAAAACTGCTCTGCTCTTGTTTTCCCTTGTACAACAGGATCCACAGCTAAAATGTTTGAAACATGCATTAAATAAACATAGAATCAAAGAAGTTTATCAAGAATGCCCGTTCATAATTCTAGATACTAAGGGCAGCACAAAAACATTATCACCATAAGCAATCTCAAAAATTTGAAGCAGTTTTTTGAAAAGTACATTCATAACGAGAAAATTTTATATAACGAGAAACTAAACTATATGCCAATTTACCTTCAAGATGAGATGGGTTGGCGACTACAGCAAGCTTAATGATTTTGTTTGTGACTCTATTAAGTCTTTCGTGAGACATACCAAGATGGTACTTGACATCGCCAGATCCCTGGAAAAAATTCACCATCTAAAATGCCTGTCTCTGTTATATGAACAAGCTAGGGACAGAAAGCTATAAGGGCCCAGCATGGGGCATATTTTTACCTTCCGTTAGGTTAATGCAAACTTGACTTCTATATTTGCCCCTTAATTTCCTTAAACTGCTAAAAACTTCTGACAAAAATTTTGTGCCAGATCATGCAGGTGTCCATCTCTTTCAAAGACCTTATCTAGGCCATTTCTTTTCTCTGTCTGTGACTGCAGAATATGGATACATAACTTTGCTGGATAGCAAAACCTTAAAGCGTCGAGAAAAATCTAAATAGCAGATGGATACACTTCTAGGGGAGATAAAATGCTGCAATCAAGTCTGATTTTGTGTCAGTGTAGAGCCATGAAAACTGCCACCTTTCTAAATCCATACCTATTTTACTGTTACAAAGAAACACGATGTAAACGGTATCTTCATATCGTGAAAATCGGGAAAGATTGAAATTTCATTTAGGTTGGGTTACCTCATCGTCAGCTTCCAGCGTGGGGTTGAACTGTGTGAATATCTGTTCTAATGGCTTTCTGCATACGTTAGCAAGAACGTTCAATCGACCCCTGGCAAAGAGACAAAACGAAATATTGCCACAATTCACTCACTTAGCATTTATTATCAAATCTATCCTACCACTGAATTTCTGCCTTTTTGGCACAAGTTCAAAATAACATATAAACAAAATTTTACTACTTAGACGCCAACAAAAACTGGAAGGGACAGTATGTTAGTGTGTTACAACAACTAAAGACACTAAAACACACCACCTTTGATAAGTGCATGTACATACAAATTTTCAAACACTGATGCGAGATTTTATGTTGTCCTTTCTACTAACTATTTGTTTGTGTCACATGTCAGCTTTAGAGCAATAATGGTCTGTTTTTTTAAAATGGTGTTATTTTATACAGACAAAGAAATCTTCTGTAGTGAAGGGGGCTAACAGGCTGCATTGCTTTTGCTGTTCCTATAGTACAACTTCAAGAAATCCAAAACAGAGCCGTATGGAAATGAATAGAAATTCAAGGTTGTAAAATTGATAAGAAAGAAGCTTGACTGCTGGCGTTGATCACGGTCGTAAACATTATTATTATTATGATACAATGCAAGATTACTCTGCTGCTAGTGCGTATCTGGATGGATAACAGCAAAGGAAATATGGATAACATGACATCAGGTATAAAATTAGCATACCTATGCGGCATCCCCATAATGACACTCTCGACACCAAGTTCATTAGACACGTCAATAATTTGCTTCAAAGCAGGGATAAGAACCTGGCAGATTCAAAACGTTGATTAAGGAAAAAAGGTGATAAAGATCTTAAGGCTATCTATTGACAGAAGAAAAACACTTAAAATATTTGTATAGGGATTACATTAAAATTTATACACACAATTATTATACACACAAAAATTTATACAATAAAATTTTTAGACTATTGCAAACAGCTTCAAGAGGGTACCATGCCAATATTATTGTAACACATTGAGTCCAAACTAAGTTTGATTATGTTCACATACCATGGCGGCCATATTAGCTTGTAATTGTAAAAGCATGTACATTTTCCAATGGCCTGAGCCCGCAAAGAAATCCGGATAAAAAGTGTGAGAGAATGATAAAATCAAACCACATTACCCTGTCTACTTGAATTTTCTCGCAAATGGCGATGCTGCCGCCTTCTTTTTATTCTGGCTAATTCTTACGTTTCAGTGACTGAAAACGTCCCTTACCTCGCACCCCTCAATACCGAATCTTTTCTCCGACGTCCATTTAACGCTGAGATAGTTCTCAAACCTGCAAAAACATATTTATTGTTCCCGTACTCACTATTTTCTGCTGTTCTAAACAATAGAAATATTTAGAGGTCTTTCATGTTGGTCGGGAGAGCTCAGCACCCCTTGTTAAAATTCAGAATAATGTTGAGAAACTTCAGCCCTCCTAAACAGGCTATTATATGCTTGGTTGGGCGATTTCCTTGGCTTTCGATTAAGACTAGCTAATAATCACACAATTGATTTTACAGGAAGGAAAATTTCTATCATTCTTTTAAGGCTAGCGAAAGTTTGAATGATTCATATACACAACAACCCCAACTCTAACTTCTGAGAACAGCACCCCTGAAAAGAACGCATGGAGAAATGTTCGCAATGTCATAAAATACCAGACAACCTTGAAGGGAGGAATAACGACAAAATGAAAAAATTAGGTGCTAGCCCTGAGCAATTCTTTCTGGATCACGATATGCCATCTTTAGCGTATAAAATATCAATATTAAATAGGCCTGCAATCATGGGGCAACAATTTAAGCACAATAAGCTTTTATCGGAAGCAAAGACTAACACCCCACCCCTCCCCAAATATTCACGAGGTAATCGGCAGCTCGGTTCAATTTTTATTTCATACAGTTAAAAATTAAACATTCGTGTATAACTGGAATTAAAAGCAACTTTTCAGAATTCAGCAACAAGATTTCAGCAACTTTCCCTCACCCCTGAGAATATATGGGCAGCTCAGTTCAATTTCTTTCGATCTTATACAGTTTAAAATAAAATAGAGGCGGATAACTGGAAAATGAAAACGAAAATTCAGCAACAAGACTTACAGGGTAGAGCGAATAAGCCGTGCAAGCAGAGTTCTCCTTTCCTCATCAGTCAAGCTTATAACGCCAGGTGTTTCAAAATGCTTTTTAATCCAATTCGCTATAAATCAAAAGCATTACAATCATCCACAAGCAGCTTTCACCCCTTCAATACCCCAGAAATGAGTGACATTGCCACCACTCCAGAAGGAAAAAAGTTCATTCTTGACAAGTGCAGTTTCTTTTTACTCAAACCTGTCTTACTGGCAGCGTTACATGCAACCGGCTAATGATAAAATAACAAAATATCGTACCTGAGTCCATTCATACTTACTCTGGTGTGCTGCCAAGACTTTATGGTGGCCACACAGATATGCTTTCCCATAAGTAAGCAAACCTCACGAAACCTGACCCTTAGCTACGAATATTCAAGACATTCAAGAGATACATCATTCATTATAAAAATTCATCAAAGTCAACAATTATATGCAGTTTTGATCTGTTAAATTGGGGCCGAGTTCCTTGTTCGCAAATTGTGAACATTTTCCAGGTGTGCATATGGAAAGCCTGAGAGATTCAGATCTAGTTTGTCAATTGTTTCAGGCAGAACTTACTTTTCAAGTTATCCTGTTGAGCTGGAAACATAATAAAATGAGACAGATTTTACTTTCTTTTTTATCATTTTTGTAGTCGGAGAAGTACCTAACATTAGGGACATTGTTCCAAGCTCCATGGAACCCCCTCAACTCAGCTCCAACTTAACAAGATCTTTATAATAAGAAGTTATCAATCAGATTTTTGCACTCACTTTTCTTTTGACCCTGCAGAAACATAAACTCTACACCAATGTGCTTGCAATATGTTTCCTAAAAATAGAATCAATGTAATGAAAATTTTGCAAGAAGATTTTATGAACTCAAAACCGTAAAAGATGGCATGTTACTGTAGTACAACCAGTGGCGGACACTTGGGGGGGGGGGCGACAGCCCACCCAATACTTTAGAGGACAATGGGTTTTTGTTCTAGAACAAAGGGACATGTGACATCATCTTATCAAAACAATAGGCTTGCCCTCCAATAAGTGTCCACCCCTGAGTACAACGTTGGTATAATAAATTTTATCAGTACAAATAAAAATTGTAGATTCACTAAATACCTCCAGCCTTCTCAAGATCTCTCTTAATGGTAAGCCATCCTCGTCTCCTCCAATGTATGTTGTTTTAGGCAACTGGAACGTTTTGTCGAGATCTTGCTCAGCTAAAATCAAAGAGAATTTGAGTGAATTCCCATTTTTGTTTGACTGTGAATAGCAAACAGTAGACCATTTTATAATTCTTATACATCTTACATTTCTAAAGCAGAGCTATAGCAACACAGCAGGTAATAAAATCATGGTACAAAACACAGACATTGTTCATAGTTTCCATCCCCCCCCCAAATTCAATGTCCGTACCCCTACTATCAAAGCACATGGGCACAAAAACTGAATGGAGAGGGAGGCTTAGATGTTGGACTTCACATGCATGTTATGCAGCAGGTATTTAAAGATTCGTCTAAAAAGCTGTGTCCAAGATTGTTCATCATTGGGAGATTGTTCGCCCAGTGAAAATATCTGCATTTCTAGGAAAACAATTCTTTTCAAGAAGATCTAGTATATGAAAAACTCTGAGATCTACAAGACCATTTAGAATGAAAATTGTATAACTCGGTTTTCATGAAAATTTTCACAGCTTCATCAGCTTAAAGAAACTAATGATTTGAATGTACGGTATCAACCAATACATTGACCATCTCTGCAGTTAGAAAGAAAGTGATGTTTTCCGTTAATAAAACCTATTGACCTATTGTTGTTCTTTACAAAAATAAATCATGAACACAAAAATAATAAGTGAATACTCACACAATCCCCAATGGGCTGGAATTAGTTCCTCGGGGATTGTTGAATCTAGATCTGCATTGTTTATGCCAAGAGGATCAAGATTTGCAACATTATGTCCTCTGATCTGCAAACAGAGATGAAAATGCTACAACAAAACATGCCTTAGAATTTGATCAGACTTTATTGATCTCTTCCAAATGACACTAAAATCTTCTTGGCACAAACATCTAAAGTTAATCTTTTGATATGTGGTGAACTTTGGGTCCTACAATGCAATTTCATTCACGACAGTCTAATACCATTTTCATCATGGCTTTTCAATCTTGAAGTTTTTTGCAATATCTTAAAGAGGTAGACCAAAAAAGTTACTGAAAAGCAACATATCTCATTTGAATGTTTTCCCTGAAACTAACTTGAGCACTCATAAGCCTGGTCATTCTCTCAAGGAACTTATGTGATAATCACAACAACAAAAATTTGGCTGGAGAAAAATCTTGTCTTGTGAGCTGAAACAGAAAATGTTTTGGTTGGGCCATCTAAACATCTTACTCCAACTCTTTTTAATATTTTATACTAAGCATAACAATAATCTTCAGAAATATCAAAAATTGAACACTTAGCTGACAAAACCATGAGAAACAACAGAATATGGTTAATTCTTAAAAAGAAAAATGTAAGATATACCTGGTAACTTCTAATCAATGAAAATACAGCCAAGTGATCTTGGATCAAATCATGAATATCAATTTGATCCATATTGATATCTCTTTGTTGTGACTTGCCATTTGCAATAGAAACATCTGAGAATGGTATGACCTTTGGAGCAATTCCAGGAGGGGACTGATAAGCCAAACCAGGTCCTAGTCCACTTGCATCGTTTTTAAAGAAAACATCCCATGACTACAAGAGATAAATGTTCGATGACCTCATTGCTGTGAAAGGCTATAAATGTAAGATACACGGGTCTAATTGAACCAATTAAAGTAAACCAATTAAAGTATATAACAGAGCATATTGAGTTATTCATCCTTCTTGAAAGAATGATTAGAAGAAATATGTATCTTGTTAAAGACAATCACTGGTACCTGCTAGCTACAATTACAATGTGGACAGCATATAACAAAATACATTGTCTATGTCAATTTCAGACAGTTCTAATCAGTGACGTAACACAGGCACCTGGGGCTCTTAGAAAAAACAGAGGCAAATCCCTGTGTACAGACTGCAAGAAGGTCAAATCCAAGGGTGTTGAGCATGTGAAGCACAACAGCAAAGTGTGACAGATGTCATTTTTCTTGATAACTAGGGGGAAGCTCAGTTATATTCTTTAAGGGCATTTAAAGTTTTGAATACAAGGTGAGTTTAAGTGTAGTCAAAAACATGGATAAATATTTCCGGTGCCCTTTCATTATCCTAGGTCTTAGTTATGGAACTAATGCACCCTAAAGTTATTTATGCTCCTTGATCTTATCCTTACTGCCGTAAGCCAAAACATGGGACATAATGTTGGGATATATGATGTGAGCATACTATCATGACTAAAAACGTTACCAGATTTAAAAACTGAATTGATTACCATAACGATACTGATTTAAATGTCTAAGTCAAAGCACCTGAAGTACTATGAAAATGTGAAATTTAAAAAAAGTCCATATAGATACATTTAAGTATGAGACGAGTTGCCATATTATTCTAGGGCATAAAATAAGCTTTTAATAACACCTGAAATGAATGTTAACCAAGGTGATAAGGAGTTATTAGGTGGGGGGGGGGGGGAGGTTTTAGTTCAAGAAATACCTAAAGGTTGTGTTAAGTGAACTAAGAAAGTATTCATTCTGTTTACAAAACATTGGTCATTGTAAAGTAGGGCTTTTACACAGACTTTTGCCAATTGGGCATGCATATTAGCCTTCTGATATATGATTTACAAACTTGTTGGGCAGCTGTTAATTTCAATGCACTCTTATTAATCTTTGCTTATCATTGGCTCACACCTGTTCTTCACAAAGATCAAATATACATTAAAACAAAAAGAATGAACTGACATAATTAAAAATAACAAGAACTGAAATTTCAAAATTGGATATAGAAAGCAAGAAAGGTAGGATCAGTCAGTCCTGGTAATATGAAATTTGTTAGGGTGCTGGTAATCGCACACCTTGAAAAGTTTAGGCGTGTGTTGGCCTGCCTGAGGCACAATCCATAAAATGGAGACCTTACGGTTTTTATGAAGACCTGATGTCATCTTTGTATTAGAAGGTGTGTAACACTGTTTGAAAAAGCGAATGAGAATTTCATAAAACCAAAAAGTTTTATGAAATTTTAGAAGAAGTTTATTGAAAACAAAATAATATAACAAAAGGATATAAGTTTTTAGGCCTGATGGCATTACTCCAATTCTGTATGGAATGGATTCTATTGAATCTGTTTTAGATTCTGAGTTCAATTAACATGCTCAAAAACATATGATTAAAGTCATTTGATACCAAATAAAAGTTATTCAAAAATGCTGTTCAAATTGGAGTCATCCGAAAACAGAATCATTTGAATATGTGTCGTTTTATTGGGAACATCAAAAACGGAGTCATTCAATCTCAGTCTCAAAAAGAGCCCCAGCAAAGGATATGAGAACGGAAAAATATTGAGTAAATGGAAACACCAATGTTATCATTTTGACCAAAAGAGAGTGGCCTGGGGTAGTGTGTTCAAGAAAATATGAAAAGAACAAGAGAGAGAGAATGGAGACATACAAAAACAGGGTAATGGAAACTAGGCCTTAAAGAGCTAAGATGCCTCAGGAAATGCCATCAACATAACCCGCACAAAAGAAATTACAAATAACTTTAATAAAATTAACAAGAAATTACTGAATCTCAATTTAAATTCCTTTCGTTTTTCTTAGTTTATTTGAAGTTTGCAGTTATAAGTGCTAACCAACTGAATTCAAGGTAACTCCTATTTGATACAAAAGTAGCCTTAAGTTCATCTTTTAAAATATTCTGCTAAGTTAATGATTGATTGACAACATCAGTTAGCAATTAATGAATTAATGATCTATTGACAATTCATTGATTTTGCCCCAACACAAGACCCAACGCTTTGCCAAGTTTATCAAGTCCTCAGTCAAGACTCAAGTTAAGTATTGTATTGCTAGAAAGAAGAAACCTTAGGATGCATGTAATTTTCATAGCTTTTGATCTGTAAAGATCCAAAATCGTAGCCTGATATAAGGCAACTAAAACAGCAATTTTCAAAGCATATAAGTTGCCTGCTTCAGGTCTGCAGCTTTATCTGTTAAAAAAGTCTTGGACAAGGAAGCTGAAGGTTGCTTCCAAGTTTTTGTGATATTTGACAAAGGAGTAATATTTTTTATAAAAGTTTCAAAATTACATGAATAAACTTTTGTATCAACTTTTTATTGGTATAAACTTTGATCTGTTGTGAAAAGTCAAGAAAAATTTTTTATTAATGCAAAAGACAGCCGTTTTTACCAAGTTTTGCTGAAAAATTTCTGTCAAGCCAAAAAATTTTCTGGGAATCTAGTTTCCAGGTTCCGGTACTTTTTGCAGGTCTGGCCGTTGATAAAACAGGTTCCGCGTAAGGTAAGAGTCAAACAGGTTCCGCAACAATAACCGGTCTTAAGTTTCTTAAAGAACGTATGTACAAATTTGAAGGTAGACTGAATTTGTGATTTGGGCAATTTGTTGTAGGTAGGACTTTGCGGTATTTTACCAAAGCAACTAACAACATAGGGATTCCAGCTCAATGTTTCGACAACGTTAATGAAGCAAGATTTGACGTTTAAATTTAGCAAAACTATCCAAATTTATCTTTTAAAAAGTTAAAGATTGGATTATGTTTGTTTGTAGCTATAAAAAATGGAAAAACAACAACAAAAAAGAAAAACCGAGGTGCTCACCCTGTGGACGCTTTTTGGGTCATGCTTCCACGCTTCGTACATTTCCTCGACATAATTCCCGCTACTGCCATTTAAAAACGGCTCCAAATTAACTGTTGAAGACAAAGATCTGGTAACAATGACATTTTGCTTGTGACAAATTCCCGACATGTTTGTTGTATTGGTGCATTTTGTCAAGTACCGACGGGACAGACTGCGAAGGGACGGTACGAGGTGCCTGCACGCCGTTCTATTCATGATCCCGACTTGGCTCTTAGATTTTCAAACGTCCTTGAATTTATATTAGTTCTAAGACAGAGTAAAATAGTTTTTTGTAAGTTCAAAATCGCCTTGATTCTCACAGTAGACATTTAAATTATGGCGTGTTTCGAGAACGGCACCCAAACTATTACAGCAACCTTTGCACTGCGTTCGGCTCTGAGTTTAGGCCAGTAAACAGACCTAGGTATATAATTGCTGCCTCCAACCAAAAGAGGCCTTGAATCTGTCAATCGTAAGGCAATCTCGATGCTATTTTCAACCAGCCTGCTAGCCACGATTCTTTCTATGAAACATCCAGGTGTACAGCTTTCAAATATTCAGTTCCCAATGTTCCGAATTCGTCCACCTCCTTCGTGTGATTGAACGTCGAATCTTCGCGTCTTTTCTCAACATAGGAGACTGGGTCGATAATCAAGAAACGTCATCGCTGGTGTGTCCGCTGATTTTCAAAACAAAACCACAAAGCCACGATTTCTATTGACAAAGGAATGTCAATACTTGTTTAACTAGTTTACAAAATGACAACTAGCCGTATAGCTAGTCGAAGGCAACAATTGAATAGAAGGTCTGGTAATCAAAAACTTCAGAGGGAGACCTTTTTTCGTAATCTGTCAAAGCGTACAACCTACAATTTTTGCAATGCTCGAGTAAACATTGAATTGTGTCGTTTATAACACCATAGCAACTGTAGTAATTTTAATATTGTAAAATAGGCCATATTCCCACTACAAACTCAGGGCGCTCTTTGAAATAACTTCTTATCCAAATTGATTCAGCATCACGAATACTGTATAATGGTAATAATTGAAGTAGAATGAATGCTCCTCGGTGTCAAAGTTTTTGCAGCTTCTCAAATGCCACACCTGTAGATTTCTTCCGATCAAAAAACCTTCTTATGATATCTGTGAATCATGGAACTGCAAACTCAGTGCTGCATCCTTTCCTGAAACCAGATTGCGTCAATGTTATTTGTGCATTATTTTCAAGATATTCTGCAACTTGCTTATAAGAAATTCTTTTAAAAAATCTTTGATGAAATGTTCAAAATAGAAATCAGTTTTATATTGATCAGTTCTTTTTAGGTCCTGATTTGAAATAGCTTTGCAATTTTGAGACTTTTAGGGAAAAATTGATGATACATCGAATAATCTATTGATAAAAAGACACAAGTCAAAAAGGGAGAGAGCTAAACGCAAAGTAAAGAAACATAACAAGATTTCGCAAAAATATTTTCATCTTAAAAAATGTGAGAGTGCCACCGCCGGGGAAGGGGACATGAGATTTGGCGTCTAAATGGATTGATAAAACATAGCAGAGATACTGCTTGTTCATGTTGGTTTCATTTACAACTCGGGGGGGGGGGGGGATTATCGGTACAAGTTTTTGAAATATGTGCGGAGCTACGGGTACCATTTGAAGAAACGTGCAGAATGATGGGTGCCATTTTGAAAAAATATTGCAAAACTATTATGAGGGATATTTAGCATTAAGAAAATGAATGCCCAGTTAGAAGAAGAATTATGAAATATGTGTAATATTGAGAATTTAGGAAAAAGGACATGCAAAAATTGTTTCATGATTGTTGTGCCTTAAAAATGCTATTTGCTTTGCAGAATTATAGGCATAATTTTAATCATGTTTGCGGAATTATGGGTCAAATTTTTCAGGCATGTGCAGAATTATGAGTCCAAATTTTTTAACAAAAATGGCACATCCTCATCTAAAATTAAGCTTAGTTACCCCCCCCCCCCCCCACCCTCCCAAGATTTACAAGTCAAACCAACATAGCCACCTGACAGAGTCAAGCTTTAAGCCTCTTTCAATGTATTTCAATAGATAGCCCCCAACAAGGTTAAGAGGATATGATTTATCAAATTAACAATCCCTTTTCTTTCTATTAATCTGTAAGTAACAAGGTTGGGGGGACGTAGGGACAAGATCTTTTGACATTTTCATGCAATCCCTGCCATTTCAGTTTAGAGGTATGTGGCTTGTTTAACTTGTAATACATACCTATGTATGTATATATTTGTTCTTAACATTATTCATGTTTATGATAATTAGTTTTTATCTATGTAAGTATATGATAATTCTTAGTACAATTTAACAGATACTTACTCATGATAAACCTATATTGATTTTGAATGATATCTTGACTCTATATTTTCATTTCATGCATTTCTGTAGTGGGTACCTACCAGAACTATTGTCTGTAGCGCCTTGTTAATAATGCTATGGTCTAATTTCTACTTTTGCTATTGTCGTTTCCAGCATTTTGTGTAAAAGAGTCCTAATTGTTATTCTCACAGCACTACACCACTGACCAATGGCAAAATTGTCCCTGTTACACATAGCCTTTTTTAAGCAATTTTCACTGGGCGGCAAAGATGGCGCATTACTTGTTAATACATAACCAAGGACATGGGAAACAGTGCAAAAGTGGGGAGGGGGCGCATGTTTCAAGGGACACCTTCACGAAGTTTCTATAAAGTGCAAGATAGGTATCATTCTCTGGCTTAGTTGTGAGCAGTGCCATCGAGAGATTTCGAGGGCTCTAGCGAAAAACAGTATTGTGAAGCCCCATGCAAACGAAGCGAGCAGAAAATTTAACTACCACACCCTTTAGATTTGCTTGCAATCCACTCCAGAAAACTCCTTACAGTCATTTCCTTGCAATCGTTTAAAACATTGTGCAATTTTTAGCCACAAGTTTGTTACTCTGAATAACTGTCTTCTTAAAATGGGATTCAATACTTTTGAGGCCTTCGAAACCTCGAAGCCCTAAACCAGTTTTCCTTCCTCTACCCCCTCTCGGCAGACTTGGCTGTGAGTTCGTTGTTTTTATGTTTCTTAAAGCAGGTGCTCTTGTTCTTTTTGCACATTTCGTATAACACCTAAGCATTTTCAAGGTACTTTTTGGTTATGCATTTGGCAAAAGAGGAAAATCTGCAAGTGTAAGCTGCAAAGGGGAATTTTACGTAAATTTTTTGTGAGGACATGTGCCCCCTGTACCTTTCCGGTTCCTACATCTTTTTATATAACTTCCTAGCTCCGTTAGGGATTGTCCAGGAAAGTTTTTATCTAGAGCGTAATCCCCTTTTAAAAGCTGATCTATCGCTTTGCCATTATTCATACATGTTCATACAATAAAAGAAATTTATAGCAAACGCGAAATAATGATGTAACGTGGAGTAGGTGGTGCCAGTTGAAAGGTCGATTCCAATCATTATGATTATCTAGCAATGTATACTGCTAATGTGAATACATTTTGATACAATATATCGAAGCCCTTGCCGCCCAGTGAGGTCAACATTCAGCTAAACTGGCGACAAAATTGTTTCACTGGGCAAAATTGCCGCCTAATTTTCTTGCTAAGAGAGGCTCGCGGTGGCGGCGCTGAGGGGCGGTATAGGGGGGGGTTAATTACCACCCCACTTTTATCAAAACATTATATACATATTTATTCTATTAATGCATTAAAAAGTGCTAGGTATGGATAGATTCTATTTCCAAAGGAAAATTAGCCTAAGACAACGCATTGAAATGAGGCAAAAAGGGTGTGATATCAAATGCCACGCCCATTACCCTCCCATTCTGCAGTAGCTGGCGCCGCCTCTGAGGCTATGCCGTGCATACAAAGCAAGAGGTATTTTCCTTTCAACTTCCCAAATTTCTCATTAGATATTCGCCGTAGTTTGTTGTCAGCTGGTGTCACAGTTATTAGTGGACACAGCTAATTTTTGGGCCCTGGACACAAAATAGTGACGTGCCGCCCTGGGATCTTTTCAGGACCGGAACTTGAAACAACAACAGCAACTAGCGCACAAGACATTTTGTGGCAACCAAATTTTCAACCTTTTCCATCCCAACACTCAAAAGCCTGTCTAACGTATGAAGAGTACACAGTTGTAAGGACATCAAGCCAGTTACTAACGATCAACAATGTCTGATACAGCTGGAAAGGTATGCATTAGTACAACCTTTTTGGTATTTAAAAAGATTAACAGCAAAGCTTCTTTATTTGTTGGGAGAAACATCGCTATCTCCGATATCCGTACGCACATTGCGACATGATAGAGAAGTGGAACTAATTACACGTGTTTTGCCATGGTTTGTTTACATTCGTGAATTCCATGTTTTTTTAAATAAAGTAAAGATTTGAGCAAAACTGCAAAATGGCTCTGTACAAATTTACATAAGTATTTTTATGCTGACATTTACCATCCTCAATTTGATAGATAATGGTGCATGACATGCCAGCCTCCGGCAGCAAGCAAACAAGGTGTTGAATTACAAAGTGTTATATTTCATAGTGCGTGTATTATTTGATGCCGAAATGGTATTGCAAAATATGCCAGTGCGTACCTTGTACTTTGGATTGGAGTGTAGAAAAAAATTAGCAAAGTGAAGTATTGCAAAAGAGGCGATTTTTGATTTTGAAATAACTTAACAGTTGCATTTTTTGCATATGCACATTATCTTATAAAACAACCAAATACCACAATATTTGCAAGCACAAGGGTTTATGTGGGCAAGCCCCTTGGAAAAAACTCTCTTCCTTGAGAGACCCCTAAAATGCAATATCTAACAGTAATGCATTGTTTTCAACACATTTTCTAAATGAACAAACGTTTACATTCATATGGGGGAGGGGGAGGGGGGGGGAGAGGGGGAGGGGGAGGGGGAGAGGGGGAGGGGGAGGCTGCCTATTGTATTTTTTCTTATTTAGTACACTGTTATATAATAAAAATATACTACAGTTTGACAATTGTTTGAGCCCCCCAGTTCCGACGGCCTGTACCATGTATTCTGTTTTATGTTTGCAGGCACAGATTCATCAATAAAATTGTTTTTGTAGCCAATTAAATGCCTTGCTGCAGTAGCCTGGGAGCCAAAGAAACCACTGAGTATTGAAGAAGTTGAAGTAGCACCACCAAAAGCTGGAGAAGTTAGAATCAAAGTCCTTTCAACTGGTGTTTGCCATACCGATGCATACACTCTGAGTGGGCAAGACTCTGAAGGAAAATTTCCAGTTATTCTTGGTCATGAAGGAGGTGGAATAGTGGAGAGTGTTGGCGAAGGAGTAACTTCCTTAAAACCTGGTAAATTTATTTTTAGCTATCTGAACTTTATATCAGAGATTTGATACTTTTTAGGGCAAAGAGAAATTACAATAGTTTATATTAAACATATTGCAAAATATTGACAGTTTTTGCACCTATTCCTGCATAAAGTTCAAATTATCATGATTTTTCAGGTGACCATGTTGTACCATTGTATATTCCACAATGTTACGACTGCAAATTCTGCAAGAATCCCAAAACTAACTTGTGCAGTGTCATTAGATCTACTCAAGGAAATGGTGTTATGCCAGATGGAACAAGCAGGTTCACAGTGAAAGGCCAAACAGCATATCATTTTATGGGAACAAGCACCTTTAGTCAATACACTGTTGTTGCAGAGATCTCTTGCTGCAAGGTAAATGCCACAATTTGTAACTTTTAAGCTTTTGAAGCAACCAATATTGTAAATTGTTCATTTTTGGCAACTATAATGTTTTAAATTTAAAAATGCCTTTTTACTGTTATGCTAAAGAAAAATAATTTGGTTAATCTTAGATAAACTAAGATTGTGTATAGATCTTAGTATTAAAGTAGTTCAGTTCACATATATCAGTTAAATTTGCAACAAGCATGAGGTTTATGAATTTAAGACAAATTGATGCAAAATTTGTTATCATTATTTTTAATATTGTCCTTGGGACAGAAAAAGATAATCTTAAACCTATTCGAACAGCCCAGTCTAATAATGACTCAAATATCTGCATAATGATAAAACAAGTGATGCTTTGTTGATACTGCCTTACATGATAACTGATTGTAGGTAAACTGTACAGTACACAACAGTCTGGTTACCTTACATTTCATTGATTATGTTTTGTATTACAATTGATACAATGTTCAGACTCCTTGTCATTGATGTTTCTCTCCCTATTCTGCCTGTTCTGCAAAGTGAATGGATGAGCCAAATAATCAAACTTTAATGAATTTTTTGCTGTAGAATACAAAAGGATTGACAATCACTTGAATAACTTGAAATGGTGTCTATTTCAAGGTTTCAGATGCAGCTGACCTTGGAAAAGTATGTCTTCTTGGCTGTGGCATTTCCACAGGATATGGAGCTGCATTGAACAGTGCAAATGTCGAGAAAGGATCTACCTGTGCTGTATGGGGCCTTGGTGCTGTCGGCTTAGCAGTGATCATGGGGTGCAAGGCAGCTGGTGCATCAAAAATCTATGCTATTGACATCAATCCAGATAAATTCAAAATGGGTGAGTGTGGCAGGAAATTGCTTAGGTTTTTCAATTGCTAGTTAACTGTGCTAAAATTTTTTTAAGGGTTGCTTGATTATGAAAGTAGCTGTCATATTTCTAGAAATTTAATGGGTTATTAAGAAAATTTAGGTAAAATAATTTGTGCCCAAACTTTTTTTGTTCAATCAACTTTTGACAATGATATCATTTAACAACGCAAGTTATTTCCAAAATTTGATTCTCAATTATATTTAGAGTAGCTCACTTGTTTGCAACTTATTTTTGGCATTTTTGTAACACTGAAAGCTACCTGTTAGTTGTTTTTTATGGTTATATCCTTATCAATCCTAGCCAAGGACTTTGGTGCAACTGATTTTGTCAACCCAAAAGATCATGATTCCAAACCCATTCAGCAGGTATCATCATTTAGCATTAAGCTATTGAGCCTTTGAGATTACATTAAAATGCTTTGTTATTTATAAACTGTTGCATTATATCATAAGTTTACTTTAAAAGATATCTAAATGCAAATGAACATATTTTGAGAGAGTTATTTATGTTTTTTAAGGAGCATTTCAAAATTTTATTGACCAGAATAATTTGGAATCATTAAGGCTTGGTTCCCAGAAGCTGACTTGCTTACTAATATATTTATCTCTTACATACTTAAACACTTTTAGTTTGTGGGTGGTAAAAGGTAAATGCTACTGATGCTTGAAAAGTAAAAAAAATGAAGAAAATATAATTAAGCTTTGAAGAAAGCTTTAAGACTTTAAAGCAAAGCTGAAATATGTTTCAGTGCATCAAATTTATCAAAGGCTGTTGGTCATTGTCATACACTTTTGATGGAAGAAATTTGTCTTGATTTCTTTGAATGACCAAAGAAAAACTATATATTCACTACACTATGAATGTCAAAGAATGAGAAAATCTAATGACAGGTTTAAAAACCAATTGAAGGCCGTAAAATGCTTTGGTTTTTATTGATATCAAGGGGCTAGTTTTTCGTCATAATCTTACAGTATTTTGTCATTAAGATGCCATTTTGAATTTTACTTGGAAGTGGTTTTGCACTACTAATTGTATAAGTCTGTTTCATAAATATGTTGTAAAAGGTACTTTCTTTTTGTTTCTTAAAAGGTTTTGGTAGAAATGACTGATGGAGGTTTTGATTACACTTTTGAATGTGTTGGAAATATTCATACAATGGTAAGAGACAGTGGCCACTAGGTTTTTAGGATAACAAAGTTTGAAAATTTAGGCAATTCCCGTTATAAATTGCTCTTTTACCAACCAGGAACACTAATTTTACCAATTGAGAACATATATGACAAATTTTTGGTTATGTATAGACAGTGTCAAAATCATGATATCATGGTGCAAGCAATACTCTTCTACAATATCACCCCTTTCCCAACATTATCTCGTCTTATGCATGCTGGTGTTACTATTGTTTTTTATGTATTTCCCAAGGAGCACTTTGGCATTCTTGATAGTGATTCAATCAATATATTTTCTTGCTTTTTTTGCAATGGTTTCTAGCGAAAAGTAGTTGCAAGTCAAGGCTTATAAGATGGTTTGTTGTTTAAGTTTATGCAAACTTTTGCTTAATTATAAACCCAGAAATGTAAAATCCAAAAACATTATCTTGATACAACTTAGAGGTTTGCCTTACCGTAAATTATCTTTTAGGTCCCCACTCTCAATTAAGCCTCCCCTCTCTTATAAGTCCCTTTTTTCTTGTCAGCGTGCTGCTCTAGAATCGTGTCACAAGGGTTGGGGAGTCAGTACTATCATTGGTGTTGCTGGGGCTGGGCAGGAGATCAGCACCCGTCCGTTCCAGTTGGTGACTGGTAGGCGATGGCAAGGCAGTGCTTTTGGAGGTAAATCTTTGACTCTTACCTTCTTTGAATGTTCAACTACTTTTTCAGTTGTTGTGCTAATAGTAATACCTTCAAATACCTGAAAATTTGAGTGATATGTCTCCACTGCAATTTGCCCTGAAAAAGAGTGTATCATATCAACTGCAGATAATTTAGAAATAATTCTATCATGGAAGTGTTTCCCTTAGAGTAACCATGATCAAAGATTTGGCCATTTGTAGCCTAAAAACTTTTATATTTACTGCTTTCATCTTTGAAGGAATAACCTGCTGCCAATAACTGTGAAAGCCAATAAAGATGTTTTTTGCAAAATCTGGGGGCATCTATTATATATGGCTATGTTGTTTCATGTAAACTTATTTAAAAGTCATTTTTGACAAATATGGGTTATTATCGTTAAATTGGTTAACCTCTTGTTTTCAATTTGGACAGGCTGGAAGAGCAGGGAAAGTGTACCAAAGCTAGTCGATGAGTATCTGGCCGGCAAGTTGAAGATTGATGAATTCATTACTCATCATGTTAAACTTGAAGAGATCAACCATGCATTTCAATTAATGCATGAAGGGAAAAGGTAATCACTGTTACCTGTTAATAGAATAGCAATATAAAATACCATTGCAGCACACACAAGTGGGTGGTCTGTTGCAATTTGTAGAACACCAGTTGAAGGTGATAACTTGAGCTCCTCAATAATGTTTATAGCTCCACTCATTTTAGCTTCTGTCTTTGTGACCTATTTAGAATCTGATTAATTTTTTACTCTTCCATTCTAGCATACGGGCCATCGTCAACCTCTGAAGCTTGAAGGCTGATGCTTTGCAGCTCATGGAATGTCTTAATGACTAACATTTGATTGTTAATATAAAACCACTTGAGTCCATTTGTTTGTTGTTTCTTCTACAGTGGTAATTCTACGCTATGAATGAACTAAACTGATGATGAAATCAGAAAATTAATTACAGCTGCACACAATGGCGTACCCAAGGGGGGGAATAGGGGGGTCCGGACCCCCCCACTTTTCTAAAATATTATCCTCGAGATGTATCCAAAAGCGATGTAAAACTCATGGGGGGGGGTGTAGTATACTGTATGCTTGTGTCGATAACAATTGTAAAATACTTTGCTATTCACCGTAGCTAACATGAATCAAATAATGGGGGGAAATTTTGCAAAAAGGGCGTTTCCCCACATCTGCGAGTGTTTGAAGGGTATGGTCCAATAAAATTTGGGGGCTGCGCCCCAGACCCCCCGCTGCTACAGCCCTGGGTACGCCACTGGCTGCACAGATATAAGAAGAACATTTTTATTGGAGGAGGGTAATCTGTGAAGAAAGTAGGAACTGTTATTTCCAGTATAAGACCCTCTCACCCAACACACAATTTGGGAAACGATGGGGGTGGTGCCAAAATTCTGACAGCACTGGGCAGTCTCAACATCTTTCAACAACTGTATAATACAAACATATTTGGTTTGACAGCAAATTGGCAAAATTAAGTTACTTTTTCCGATAGAAGCGCTCTATTTCTAGCCTTCTAGAAGGGTAAGCTTAGTGTTTTTTGTATATATGGGAAACATATTATTCTTATTCTATGCTATTCTGAAACGGAAAATGATCAAAGTAAGCTACTTTCTTGTGTGTAAACCATAGAAATGGTGTAAACAAAAAGCCTATCGTCTGAAAAGCAATTTGAAAATTTACACCTGTCCGAGAGTGCTTATATAAATTGAGAAAAAACATTGACAGAAAGTGCAAGGATCGAGAAAAAGAATATCTGGTAAATGTGTTAATAGCAAACAGATTATCTTACAATATGAAATCATACTAATAAACGAATAGTTGAAACAGCTGCAAATATATTAAACAAAACATAAAAAGCATGGAAACATTTCTACAAAAATGATATCTAGCAAATGTGCTAAGATCATTAGATATTTACAGCTGTTGGTGAAATCTCGTATACTTAGTAGAGTGTTAATTATTGGAAACGTATTCTGCTAAAGTCAGTTTTAATATCACATTAATTGTTTTAAACCCTTTAAAATCAAATTAACATGCTTAAATAATCCTATAACTATTGAGCTATTTGGTAACATTTTCTTCTATGGAGATAAATTAAATACTGGAACCCTTGAAAAAGTCCACTTTCATTAAATACAGAAAATCCCTGCCTAAGGAGCACAAATTCTTTCCAGATTCAGCCAGTTTTTGGTCTTGCGGTCTTGGTTTTAGAGGTGCATGTGGGAATTGCAGGGCACAAGATTCTTACACCATGTTCTTGCCTAATGTATTCTGGTGTTGACCTAGGCCAATTATTTGGGTCAGCGGTTACTGAAAATGGTTCAAGGGCAATGAATAAAATAAAGACTGTATATATTTTATCTGGCTGAACTGGGTTCTTAAACAGAAATTGTTTTACAGCAGAATGACTGTAGTTCCTTTATTTTTGAATTATTCTTTGGAAGGATTTACTGCAGTTTGTCTTCCAATAAGCTTTTTTGTTTGAAATTTTATTGTACTAGAAAAAAGTTGTATAAAGATCGGCGAAGAAAAGTCATCGATGCGGAAAAAACATCGATGCGGTTTTTGCAGTGTTGATTTGTAAACATTCTTCTGTATAATTTTTCCAGCATATGATTTCTCCTTTAATTGTTGTAATAATAACCCGTACTTCTAAACTGGACAATGCCTGATATCGTGTAAAGACCCAGCCATTCGAAGATGGTTAGTAGCATAATGTAACTAGTGAAGAGGTTAGGCAAAGATGTTTTCAGAGTTTTCCTAACGCTCTTACTAAGGTGTCACCTTCGCTTCTGACCGAAAGATTTCTTTGCGTTATGTTGTGGCCCAGGAGTCGTGCGCCCTCTTTTGCTTGGTGATGGGCCTTCATTTATGACGTCAGCAACAGATGCACGCTTATTAGCGCTTCTATAGTCATCACAGTTTGCCCCATTTCTCCTTAGGAATTCGGACAGACTTGGTGGAAGGCGGCCTACTCTTGGAGTCAGTCCAAGTCTTTTTTCGATGCTTTGTAATTGATTTTCGGCTTCCAGACATTCCTGATAGTCCTTTTGTACCTTTTCCGAGTTACAATGTTCGATATGAGCCTAAGGAATAATCAGTTTGTGTTTACACATCGTCAATAGAAAAAAACTTTGGCATAACCAACCTTAACCGCTCTTTCTATTGACTAAAGTTTACAGAACTGAAGATATACAATGAATACTTCACGCACGTTAAAGTGACAAGAAAAGTTCCAAAGCAGCTAAATATAAGAATACCAGGGTCAAATATATGAACCAATGAATCTTGGTCTTCCCATCAATATTTAAAACTTAAATGTCTCCTCTATTGAGAACGATAAAAGAGAAGCAAAATCTTTTTTCTAAAATGGTATAAGCTACTTGGTCAAATAAAATCACAAAGCCTTCGTACGCTCATCGGACAAGGTATTTCATTGGTTCATTTTATATCAGCAGTGACCGGATTGGTTAACGTATCAGGCAAATGGCCTACGCTGATGACCCACCGTTTTACACTGATTATTGTTCATTAGCGTGTTATTTAAGACAAATAAAGTCAAAAATCATTTGTAAACAAGGAGGATGTCGAATATAAACCTGCAGTTCCATTTTCTTCCCCTCAACTTTGCCTGCTGCAGCCTCAAGAGACGACAGAAGATCTAGACGAAGAAACTTTCTCATTACATACATTATAAACGAAATATCATCGTGAAAAGTACTTTACAAAGTACGATTTACAGGCACTTCAGTGACAACCAACAGGCGGGAAATTTCGGCCAAATAAACCGGAAAGTAAAGAAAGATGAAAAGCAATATGGATAATTAAACCACGGCAAGTCGGTTATATCGCTGGATACATCAAATATTTTGATAGTAGGTACGTTTGAGATACAGAAAAAGCCTAATAAACTGACTGCTTCATAAATCAGCAAAAGATATTTTAAGTTAATAGTTATCACTGTTAATGACTTTTTTCTTTAAATATGGACGTCGACTCTATTAATTCACACAAACATTGAAGCAAATAGAATTTAGAGGGTAACGAGAATTGCTGCCGTTGAGATCTTGAGCTGGTTTGATCAACTTCGTCAAGTAACTTTACAAAATGTCCAAATGCTTGAATTATTTGTGCTTTACCTTGTCTACAGAAAGGTCGATGGGTAAAAAGTAAGCTAGCACGAGCCACTTGGCAAAATAATCTGTAGGCGGGGTTTTGAAATTGCATTTTAATCCGGCATTCATCTTCCCACTAGGGAAAATTTGGCAAGAAAATACCTGGTTTTAAAGCGTTTTTTATTTAGAACAGATCTAAAAGATATGATAACAGTGCATAATGAAGTTTAACAATGTCTACTTTTGAGTTTTTTTCGTTACTAATTCTGTTTATATAGTTAAAAATTACTATAGTCATGATAGTTCAGTCACGAGTAGGTAGATAGAATGGAACAAGAAGAGAAAAAAAAGAAAGAGTAGAAGGAAAGAATGGAACGAGAAGGAAGACGCACAAGAACGATTAGGAAGACAGAATGAAACATAAAGACAAAAAGAATGGAATGAGTAGAAGAAAAGAATGGAACGAGAAGGAAGAAAGAATGGAACGAGTAGAAGGAAAGAATGGAACGAGAAGGAAAACACAATAGAACAAGTAGGAAGACAGAGTGGAACGAGAAGGTAGAAACAATGGAGCAATTAAAAAGTAACAATTGAACGAGTAGGGGGAAACAATTGACCGAGTTGGGGAGGACAATTGAACGTGTAGGAAGAAACGATGGAACAAGTAGGAAGAAACGATAAAACGAGTAAGAAGAAACGATAGGACGAGTAAGAAGAAACGATAGAAATGGTACAAGCCAACAAGCCTCACCTAGTTGCGCACAGACGTCGTGGTAATCAGACGGCAGTGGACTTGCAAACACAACACCACTAAGCCTCTCCAACGGAGGTGCTCTGTTCTGCAGACCCCCGAATTTTCCTAAAAGGAAAATATATTAGATATTAAACAATACAGTTAGCCGATCTGCTGCAAAGTTCTGGGTGTCATAAAACTCGGGGGCGTAGATTCGGGGTAGCAACCTAGTGAAGGACAGTTTTACATACAAACATGCGAACCATATAGATTGACTCAATCGCAATATTAAAAAACTTTTAGGTAACAGAAGAGTCATTATTTGTTGAATTTGATGCCGAAAATCAGCCTTAGTTGAAATGGTTGCATAACAGCATTGCATTTTTGAATGCGTTCTCTAGAGTACCGAAGTGATGAAGTTACAAAAATCTATTTTTAGAATTTTTCACTTTTGATCCCATAACCTGAAAGAGCATCTTGAAATACCTTCAAATATGCCAATTCAGTTGATTTTGTTACAAATTGGCTAAGATAAAGCCACGTAAGCACATGCTAATGCCCCATCAAACCTCTGTAATTTAGTCTTGGTTCGTAACCTCATCAACCAGGCCAGAATAACAGTAATCCGTTAGCAAACTTGAAATCTTTCATTGGCCATATCTCGCCCAATTTTTAACATGATTCTGCATATTGCGAATTTTTTATATCGTTCTTTCAGATTATGTGGTCAAAATTAAGAAATTCTAAAAATAGATTTTTCATGACGTCACACTTTGGTACTCTATACACGGTTAGATAAGGTAAAATGTTCACAATATTCAATGTGATCGAAAAGGTAAATGAAGAGCCTCTAACCATTGCTGCGGATCCTATCTCCTGTTCTGGTGAGTATTGTAGGACAGTACGTATATTTCACAACCTGCAAAGCAAAAGCATCAGTATTCCAATGTTATGATACCAAGTTACCATTTGACCTAATAATTGTCATGACTATCAACATGGTTGATGAGGACGATGGAGCATGATTATTATTATGACTGCTCTAACAAAGCCGCATCGTTTTCAATTTACAAACCCTTTACTCATTTAGCCGCAATTTGGTTGATCACGCAATCGTAACGAAATAAGGACTCCGCTGAAAGAACAAGTAAGGGACCCAGTCTGCATTTCTGTATTTCGGGAAGTCCATTTGGCTGAGACGCAGGTCTAGAGAAAAATCTGACTTGAACAGGAGGGAGGGATAGGAAAAATCTGACTTCAACAACGCCCCCAGGAAAATTTTGTGAGACCCCCCCTTTAAGATTAGCAGAGATTGCTTAATTTTTACGGAATGCTTTGCAACCCCTTAAGATGTATTACAGTTTTGCCTGAAAGCTGATACGGTGGCGCGCGGAAGATCTTCCCAGTGAGGGAATGAGGAAAACAAAATAGGATTTGGATTTTGCGCGCAAGAACTGTTAATTGCCTTTCCAGGAACTCAATCTCGTTTGGATCGCCCATCGTCGATAGAGGACGCCTTAGTCATGCTTGATAGCCTCTTTTAATCGCATGTCGGACCATTTGTTCCTTCTGCTTGGAACCAGTGATTGCTATGGCCTTAGACATCTGTCTAACCATAGTTAAATGCTATGATAATGATTGATGGTTTCATAATCGCTGTTGATGATTAAGTATGATTGCTGATGACCATAAGTATGCTAATCATTGATGTTGATGATTATGGGGGTGATTGGTGATAGAGTTGAGCAGTAAAACGCCGCTGATTGATATCGAATGATCACATACCTCCTGCCGATATTTGTTAGCAGCATCAAGGTTGTCTGCTATTATTGTATCTCCAAGAAGCATTATAAACACTACAATGAAAATTGTTGGCTAATATCAAAACATAGGATAAATAATTGATCGATAGTAGACTCTTAAAATTCCTCACACTTGCGACAATTTAATGAAATGTTCTTAATAAACAATTAAATGGTGCAAAATTATTTTACTGTAATCTACAAAAAGTCAATATCAATTAATTCTTCTTTTTAAAACCTAAAATATCACCAGACAGGCATAATACTTCGTTTTGAACCGAGCGTTGCACGATTAGTAGTACCTGAACTTCAGTAATCTCACCTGTCTTGCAATGCTCTTGGTGTTCAGGGAAATTTAGTAAATCCCGGGCGTAGACCACGGATCCGGAGCTTTTAATACCCGGGTAGCGAATATGCGGTAGTGGCCTGCATGAAAAAAACAAATTTGAAGCAATACAGTACTGGACACTTGTTACGAACAATGCAGTCGCTGCAAACCAAATTAACTTCTTATTAAAACCGTTTAAAAGAAACCGTTCTAGATACACTACTTTAAAAACATTTACTTCTGTTTTAAACCTTTTTGGAGAAAAGATGATTTCTAGAGCTGTTCCTCTTTTCATATAAACCAACTACATATGTGTTGCCATTGTTTATTATGATCATACTCATGGATTTTAGAGTTAGCCTTCTTGTCTGTAAGCGCCTGCATAATTTTTCATCTTACATTGTTTCATCGATAATACTTTTCAACTGGTCTGCCATATAATGCTCGATGCCATATGCATAGGGAGAGCTGTACACGTTTGATGTGCAGAACCGTCAAGTTGTATATTTCAAGGATTAAATCAAAGCATTATCTCAAGGTATATAGAAGTCGTCGGCTTTCACCTATTAAGATTTGGCATGCTTTGAGTAAAAATATACAGCAAAAACAATAAAATGTACTTTTTCCAGTCGGACAACCCTTTCTTGTAGATGGACTCCAATGGTAACACTTGT
This sequence comes from Rhopilema esculentum, assembly GCF_057945365.1. Lineage (NCBI taxonomy): Eukaryota > Metazoa > Cnidaria > Scyphozoa > Rhizostomeae > Rhizostomatidae > Rhopilema > Rhopilema esculentum. Next base: position 2,039,560 of record NC_142819.1, on the reverse strand, counting down.
TGACGCCCTCGAGAGTCTTTATGAATCCGTTTGGCCTGTATGTATGAAAATGATGTAAATGAAGAAAACGGTCCAGCATTGAAACCGAAACCTACACTGGTTATATCCACGCATCGTGAGAGAGAGGCCAAATTAATGTATTTGAAGAAAAGAGGCTAACAGCCTCTGCTCCTCTTTGATAGAGTTGAGAAGGAAATTAAATCAACTTGAATCACCCTTGGCAAGAATCGAGGCTTTTAGTGGCGTTTACGTATTTCTTGTTTTATAATGAGCTTCAAAGGCCAAAAATGTTAGTAGAAGGGAATTTTTTGGCATTCACTTGTGATATGTCTCCCTCCTTGTGATAAGTCGGGCTGTCTTAGCACTGAGAAAAAGCTATTTTTTCCCGATCTTCAAAGAAAAGATGAGGCCCTTTTTATGTAACAAAACATAGTTTATGCGTTTGCTTGCTCAAACATAACAGGAAATAACTTGATTTATCGTAATTTCAAACATTAAAATGCATTTGAGGAAAATGTCATGATGTCGAGCTGTTAGCTAAAATCGAACTGGACTGTTTTGAGATAAGGGGAAAGTAGGTAACATAGCAAAAATAAAACATCAATAAATGGCAAAGAAATTTCCTTGTGTGACTTTTTTTTATTTCAGTTACATTTTTGTGTAATAAAGCATTGTTTTTATCAGAAAAAAAAGAAATAAATGGGATCGACTTAGTCATAATAATTATAAGAGACAGCGTGTAACCAGCAAACATTGGTGGCCTATTTAGGCGTGAATCGATGGTCTATGTTGAGTACCAACTTGTGTTTGTTTAGTACCAACATAGTTACGCATTTTGTTTAGTATCAACTTAAATGACATAACCTGCTCAAGAGTGACTGTTATGACGCAATCCATGTCAGAAGCCAAATGCCAGGACAAAACTCGGGCAACATCGTCATCGCGAAGTTCAGCCAAATGGGCTACCTGCAAGGAGACGAAATTCTCTGACTCATTTACAAAAACACTTTTCTGTACCCACAACCATGAACAAAGCGTTTGAGACCAACAGCTAAACACATGACTGATAGCATGAAAAGACAGGGTCACTGCTACCCCTTGTTCAAAGTTAAGGCGTGTCTATTGTAACAACAGGGAAATTAACATTTAATTGGAAAAGAAAGGGTTCAAAATCTAAATACTGGCGATCGAATTGCCTGACAGCTAACCTCGTGTTACATCATAGTGCTGGCATTTTTCGGTAATGAAATTGTTTATGCTGGTCATATTGGGATTTACAAAAAGAAAGCTCCAAACCTGGAACACTCTACAGACTTTTTGAGCACTTTAAACAGTATTAAGAAAGCGCCATTTCGAAACAATGATTCTGTTAAGCTTGACATAAATCATATATTGCTTGGCATGAGATCTCTGATGTAGTAGCAAATGTAGCAGGGCATGATACAAAGCATATAACAAAGGGTAGAGATTCAGAAGAAATTCTGGTGCAGAAGTTAGTTTGTGATATACGGAGACTAAGGCCCCGTTCACACGGGAACGCAATCGTTCCGTTCCGTTCTTATCCGTTCCGAAAAGCGTAACGCTCAGGGGTTGTGTTCACACGGGAACGCTTCAAACGACATCGTTCCGTTCCAAAAAGTGGAACGATAAAATAAGTGATACGAAAAGTGGAACGGTACGCAATCGTTCCGTTCCGTTCCGTTCCCGTGTGAACGCGCAGAACTGGTCCAGAAAATGGAACGATAAGAGTTTTGCCCTTGGCGCATGCGTCTGTGTTGTTGTTGAGGGAAGGAAAAGGTGACAATAATAAACTCAGCGAAGAAAATGGAGGATTTCAAAAACACCATTGGGTTGAATCTCGCCGTTAGTCTATTTAAAAGATTCAACACCATTCTGCAAACATTGAAATTCCTTACTTTTAGGGTTGGCTTCCATTTTCCCACGAACTCGCTTATATTGGGGCGCTTTTGCATTCTCCATTTATTCAAATTGTTTAAAAAATTCAGAGATGGCTCAGAGATAAATCGAAATGATGAAATCTATCTCCATTATGGACATGCGCATTAAAAATAATTTGCTTATTATGGCGTTCAAATTGCAGAACGGGACGATTGCGTTCCCGTCTGAACATAAACAAAAATCGATACGCAATCGTTCCGTTACCGTGTGAGCAGTATACTTTTCCGTTCCAGAAACTGGAACAAAAATGGAACGAAACGATTGCGTTCCCGTGTGAACGGGGCCTAAATCCTCTATTCTGACAAGCGACATCCTAACTAACCAAATGTCAAGCGGGAGATCTACGATCGTACCTCTGTTTAAACCATGACACTTCTTTGAGTTGAAAGGTTTCAGAAAAGGATAAAGACACCAGATTTAAATTCAAACATTGGCATTCGATAGGCAGGTTTTTGCGAATTTTTGACGAAGCAAAAACCAAACGAATTACAATGAATAATAGACGCAATATTGGTTTTTGTCATTCTGAACTTATGCCCATTCTGTACATTTCAGACATTACAAATGAACAAGGTCGATCTCCTCTGAACTTGAATATTTAGAAATGCTTTGAGCTATGTTGTTGATTTGTATAAAAGGACTGGACACGTGAGTGCCAATCACATCCTTATCGCTTACCTTGCCAATCACATCCTTATCGCTTGGGCCACGGGGAAGACGACACTGCCTCCTCGGCATTGCCTCTAAATCCACTTTTTTTTGTCTCGTGAGCGCAAGTGCAGTCGATACCTCTTCTTTCTGTTCCGAAAAAAATATATACTGAGAGTACTAGATAAGAAAAAGAAAATTTATCAGTTCTTATTTTTTTCCATTTTTAACTATATTCAAATTGAAAAAATTTTTACTATCTTTTTGAATATTTTGGAAAAAACTATGTATTAAGTATATGTCAACAATAATCTAACATGAGCTGGCAAAATATTTAATTAAAAATCATAAGCTGGTTCGTGTTGCAATTAGGCGCCAAGAGGGCTCTAAAACCCTGTGGATACGATTATCTTCTTTCTATCACGAAAACCACATTAATGCTCATAATAAAGAACGAAAACATTCATGGTCTTTCATAATCCACACGCAAGGGTCAAAGTGCCAATTTTTTAAGCGCCTTGTAACATTGTCTTCATAGACCCCGTTTACACCACAGAAAAAGGAACGGAACTCTTAGGTTCCGTGCCTGAAAGGCGGCGATAGGCCTTGCATTTACACTAGGCATCTTGGTTCTGGGCTAGTTTGGGAACGGTTCCGTTCTTCTTTGGTTTCGCTTAAATGTGAAACTCTTTGGTTCCGTTCCCAAATCGTGCTTGTTTTCTCTAGTGTGACGGTCATAAACGGACCTTTTTGGTTACGATTGAAAACGGGGCTTAATCTAGGGTTGAGACGAGGCTTTTTGAAAATGTCAGATGTTATTGCCGTTATAATAGAGCGGCAAAGTGATGACATCAGAAAATTAATTTTTGGAATTTAGATCCTTAAACTAAAAGAACCCATGAAATACTTTCAATGTGCATATTTAATTATATCTGTTACAAATTGTCTGAGATACAGGTATGGCGCCAGAAAATAAATGCTGGGGGGGATGTAATCTCAGAGTGCCTAAAGTGAGTGAACAACCCACAAAGATGTAATATAACACCATTTCCGCTGTGGTAATTCTAGTTCAAAAAATGAAAAAAAAAATGAAAAAGAATCACGAAGTGGAATTTATGAAAGTGCCGACGGGGGGCTCAATGAATTTTTTGGGGGGCTCCTGCTCCCCCAAGCACCCTCGGTGGCGCCATCCCTGCTGAGATTAATACAGGCTTTTCCCCCATCTGAAACATATCATCTGTAAGCAAACTTCAACTCGTTCACAGGCATTCTAGTTTTAACGAGGAAAAAATGCATCTCACTTCCCCTAGCCTGTGTCCCAGACCCCTAACTTGAAAGTAGAGGTCTGGGACACAGGCTAACTTCCCCGTGCCCAAAAATGCCACGCTAGCCTCGATTTCAATACCAAATAAAAGACTTAACAGCAACGTTTTTACTCATAAACCTGTGAAAAATGTTGCAGAAAACTTCAACTGAATTGAAATACTGACTGTTTTCAGCGAATTCACGTTGTTGAAATTTTTCACTCGAAGTTCATTTTTCAAGTTTCTCTCCTCCGCAGTAGCTTCTCGCAACGCAGCTGTAAAGAAAATGATGGTAATGAAATAAAATTGAAGAAGCGGGCCGATCCAGATGAATGTAAGGGGTGAAAAAGCAGATTTTGAAATAAAGTTTTCGGATAGCAAAAATCTTTGATAGGGTGTTGAATTGCCCACAATCAACCCCAGTCAAATTTACGCTGCAGTCAGATCCTTTTCTCGATCCACCCCTGTATTGAAATGACGGTTCTATAAGATATATACTCCAAAACCCCCCTCCCCTCGCGATTTGTGTTTCAACCACGGGATCACAATCTTATCCAACAAGTGGGCGTGTGATCACTTGTTTTCAACCATGAATAATTTAAAGTGGAAATATAATTGTGGAAGTTTAATTCTATATTTAAAAGTTCAACTCAAAGAAACAAAACTTTCTCTGCATAAGTTTAAGATAATGGGTTTTTGAATTTTGATTTTTGAATTCTGACCTCTGTTCACCCTTAACTGGTAGTTGAGTGGAACTATAATATCAAAGCTTTGAGGCATAAAATGATGAATAATCTTTTGATAGGCGAAATGAAAATGAAAGCCATCAAAATAGCAAATAAAACAAACTAACCTTGTATCTCTTTGTAAAGTTGCGACAAGGCATCAAAAAGAAATCGGTATGCATCAATACTTTCAGTGAGTCGATCCCTGTCCTTGGTGATCTCCGCCATTTCTGCTTGTTTTGCAACATCTGTTTGGTAAAAAAGTTAATACTTAGAAAATAAATCATGCTAACTCAAAACCTTACTCGATGTATCGTGATTGTCTTGATGGCTATTGATTCGCGATCGGTGTTGGCGTAGTGATTATGAAAATGCTGAGGATTGATTAATCGTGATGTTGATGATTGCTGATGATGATGATGATAATAAAAGTAATGATAATGCTTGATAAAAAAGACGATTGACAATGATTGATGATAATGATCCACGGTAATCATGATCCATGGTAATCATGATTGATGACAATGATGCTAAAAATTGATTGATTATCGTGAAGATTATTGCTGACAATAAAATTGACTTTATTGAATGATGATAACGACGATAATAACCGATAACAATCATGATTCCTGATGATTTAATTTTATGAATATCGTAAAACTTACCATCATAGAAAAGAAATGACAATTTAAATGGCTCTATTTTGGTTATCTCTGAATCGCTAAGCACTGCTTCAAAAGACAGCACATATTCTTTCCCATCGACACCTTTCGAACCAGATTGAAGCAATAGCGATTCAATGCTAGAAGCCCCCTTTTCTAACTGAAATGAGGCACTCGTTTCTCCATTTTGTAACATCGGCACCTGTTCCTTGTCTCCAGCCTCCACATTCACTTTCAGATGTCCCTTTATCTCTGTACCGGCAGTGTTACCAAATTTATCCTGACAGTATAACGAGATTTGACATTGGGTTTAGCAAAATTAGAGCACAACTATACTTCATAATAAAAAAGTCGACGTAACAAAATCTCACACAAAAAGACTGCTATTGCATGCAAAATAATCTAAATCCTTGAGTATTATACTAAAGACACGAATCTTTACACAATGAACGCCCAAATAACTATGTAAAGAAATCTGATAATAGTACCCTGCCTAATCTCTCATGGCCTATTCTGATTAACCCTTTCTATCAGAGAGGTCAGTTCAATGGTCAAAAACAGTATTCGCCTCACATTCTACATACTAAGTAAAACCAAGATCTATCTGAAACTTTGCAACAAAGAGTGGTAAACACCTTGAGCTGGAACTTGAGTTTCCTCACAAGCTGCCTGCTAGCTGATTTGCTGTTATTTGTGACAGTTGGCGTCGCAGGGACAGAAACTGGAACCAATTTCACTGCCTCATTTGGATTCACAGTGATTGTGAACTGTAATCGTAAAAAGAATAGTGATGTAAACACAAATGTTGATGAAATGCCTAAATATTTAATGATTTAGGATATACTTATGCATCTTGTGTTTACAAGAGGTTATACACTAATATTTTAGGGTATTATGAATCACGAGAGGTATTTCTTAACATCACTAGGTTTTGCTGAATAATTATACTTGTATAATTATACATTTCGAGAGACTAGTATATAAATTAAAATTAATGTTCACATACCTTTCTAGATGCAAGTATTACCGTATTGTCAACGATATACTGGACAACCAAATTGTATTGGCCAGCTTTTTCTGGGCAGACAATCTCTCTAAAGGCAAGAGCAAAAGACGAAGACCGTTGATTAATGTGCTTAATGACAAACACGAATGAAAATGATACACAAAAAACTTCCCATACCGCATGCAATTTAGAGTATACAATCAAATCCTTTCCTTGTATTTTTTACCTAGCATCCGAAGATAGCTAGTTTTAAGACACTGAGAAGCTATGCTTATCGAGCAGTGTCCTGGTCCTTCTTCTCGATGTGACCACACCTCGAAATTCCTACGCCTGGAATTACAGAGAGCTGGCGAATCTCCTCACTCTGAGTGAAACTTTGGTCATGCCAGGGACTCGAACCACGGACCATTGGGTCTGTAGTCAGCGCCTCTAACAACTGCGCCATCCTCGCACCTAAGAACAGGGTTTACGGAGTTCGAAAAGTAAGGTATGCAGGGATACCTTAATAGATATTGGATAAATATGAATTCTTCATGGCATGATGCTTATCTGACTCGGTTTGGTAGACATACATACAGTAAACCCGTGCCACTTCTTGAATTTAGAGAGTGCAGTCAAGGTTGCACCGTTTAAAATGTGAATAATATGCTGACTGTGATGATGACTTGCAAGAGAAGTGATGTTGCTAAAAGTACTTTAACAAAAAGAGATTTTGATACCATACCAACTTCCTGCTGTGACGTAATACTATAAAGAAATGCACCAACCTGAAGAAGAAATGGTTCTTTGGGCTGTTCAAAGAACCAGACGTGCAGGTGAAAACTGGAGCCTTTAAAGAAAAGAATTTTGCATTAGTGCAAATGAAAAATTGGACGGTTGAACAAAGCAAATACATACTATCAAAAAAGAACCTAAACAAGAAAATGTAGGCATTTAGAACTTATATATGGTTTCGAAATAATGGCTTCGAAAAATGCTTTTCGTCTGATACTCCTCAGATTGTGCAAAGGAAAAAACTTTAAAAATTTAAAATTTGTACTAAAAAGATTACTGCGATAAACTTTGGCCTAAATTCATTTTCGATGTGCACATTGTTAGTGCAGAGTCAAAGAACCTTCAATAAACAATAAAAACAAAACTGACGATTTCAAGTTAAAAATAGGAAGCATCTGCCATTCCGTGAAAAACGACTTTAATAAATCACCCGGTTACAATTTATACAGGGTTACAATTAATTGTTAAAAACAAGTTTGAACCTGTAAGGTCTGACAATCTTCAGTCGAGTTAAGATATTAGATATAAATATAAAATGAGAGTGCAATAAAAACAAGATGATCTTTTTACAAAAAGTAACTCACATTTGACATGGAATCAGATGACTTTCCGCTTTTACTGCTAAAAATTTTCAGGACAAGATCTTTCTTCTTGATCGTAGTCAACGGGTTCTGATCTTCAGCGATTACGTAGGCTTCAACAACTAACAGGGCAATGAGAATAGATGTCAGGAGAATGTTTTTAGTTTAACATTGAATCTGTTTGCATGCCTGGAGAGGTACCTAAGAGTTCTTCGTGAACAGTTGTCTGGTGTATTAGGTTTTATTGAAGCTCAATAATTCAACTGCAAATAGAACTGAAGTTTATAAAAAAATGACTGAATCGTTACTCAATCTCTCTGGCAGAAATAAATGTAGCAATATGCAACGATAAAACGAAGATGGAGGCACTAACCGGGAAATTTAAAAATTAATATAAGACAGGTTTGACAATGTAAAGGTTTGTAAAATAGATCTCTTCAACATAAGCTTTACCGACTGGATTGTGCAAGACTAAAGGCTTGTACTGGCCATTGATCAACATAACTCTGGTGTTTGAAGTTAGAGAAATTAATACTTGTTGAAATATCAAAATTTACTTGTTCCTGTAACAGGAAGATTTTGCTTTGAAACGTTTTGCATCGTTGTTTAAAGCATACGTTGGACTAACATATATCGATATTGTTTAGAGGAGAGGCTGAGAGAGTTGAGGGTAGTGAAGAGAATGGAGAGAGTGCGGAGAGTAGGCATAGCAAAACATGACAGCAGGAATCATTCTTGTTCTTTCGAGCCCTTCAAAAACAACGATCTTCTATGCATCGTTACATCAAGGTTGGAGATCATTCAACATGGACCCATTCGATCCAGTGGAGACGGAAATTCTGAAATTTATATTGAAATTTAAGGCAGAAATTTATAGAAAAATTCATAAGCCAAGGGGGATTTTAACATACAAAGCAGGATGCAGTGTCTTGCCAACTGACTCTGTCTAATTTTGTAATGCAATCAAAAACCCTTTTTCTTACCTGGAAATTTTTCTCCGGCAATGAAAGGAGCAGTTTCATCAAATTTTGCAACCACATGAACCGGCTTATTTCGATCAGGTGCAACGCTGAAATAAAAGCTTTCTTGTAAGGAAACAAGTCACAAAACAACATAAATTTCATTAAATTCTTCGTCTCGGTCACAAAGTCATTATTTATGTAACATTTTAGCAAGTTAAAACAAGTACTTCAACGTCGATCCATTTCAAAATATCAATTGAGAGGCCTGTTAGATTTATTAGTATCAAGATTTAAGAAAAACATTGAGATTTACCTAATGAGCACAACCGGTCCTTCCTTTGTTCCTGAAGGCAACATGGCTTTGGGAACTAACTGATACAAACCCCTGAGAATCATAAAAAATTCAAACATTGAAAATAAGGTAGCGCACGAAAAAGAAGAAATTGAAATAATTCCTGTAAAAAATCCCTTATCGTTTAACCCAATTTGTCAAAATATCATAAATAAGTCACGTATGCTAAAGTCCACATCGTTTATGTCAATAACAAGTCTTGCTTGAAAAGTTGGGATCATAAACTTTCCCTAGTCTGAATTGCATTTTATTTTTGAAAAGCTTTAAATGGATGACATTCCTGAGAAATGTATAATTTTGATGATTTAAGAAGAGGAAATACCCTATTTTGCATAAGCTGTACCTATCATATTTCTTTAAAACCAAGCTTTGATGTTAAAGCTTTGACGCCCATTTTAGACTCCTCTTAAAGTACGGTTTCTCGCAGTGAGGTTTGCAACGCTTTTTTATACAACACAAACTTTGATATCATTTTTCACTGAAAGGTTATGGGAAATGTGACTTGGGCTGTGGATTACCATATATAAACTTTGCTGCGATAATTCTTAGGTTGTTTTGCAAACAAAGAATGGTAAAAAGGCAAATTTTTTAGCTAGGCCTAAAAGTTTGTTTACACTGTCTGAGGCTGTGATTGGCTCAGCGGTGAGAGATACCATGTGGCTAAGCGTAGGTTCTTAACAGACCACTATGCTGTGATTGATAACGTATTGAATTAAGTGCACAAGGTTTCAGCGTGACAAACTTGAGGGACAGAGATGTCTCCGAAAATGTATTTGTACGAAGTTGATAGTTGTTCAAAAGCTTGCCACGCCAAAAACTTTGCTCTAAACTGATCATCTGCAATGTCAAAAACAACAAAAATCAAAGGATCTCTGAATCTGTTTTTCCATTACAAAAGAAAACGAATCAAAAGGTCTCAATCTTTAAACATGAGAACATCTGCAAAATTTTTGGAAACAGTTGTAATTCCCAGCTAATAGAAATACCATTGTTCTCAAGCAAATAACATCGTCGTTCTCAAAGTCTATCAAAAAGTCACGGCCACTGAATGTTTTTGTACTGAAAGTTCTTAACATAATCACATTTTCAGTACACAGAGTTTCTTACAAGTTTCTCAAAAGTTTAAAAATAATCTTCAAAATATATGTGAATCAATAACTTGTAAATAACTGGTCAACAATTGGCAGAAAATTGATTTGCACGAAATGCCAAAAATATATCCGAAAACATTTTCGCCGAATTCAATTGCCCGAAATTTTATCCGCTGAAAATTTTTGAACTTAATGTAGGTGCATTTTTTTGACAGCTGCCTTTTACATACCGTTCAGCACTGATCGAAAACTGGTTGAAAGTAGCTTGTCCATTGGCATCAGTTCTTTGTTGTGGTGGCGGAGGAGTTAGCTGAATTGGAGAAAATCTATCAGAACTTTCACCATTTTAAAATATACGACTGAGTGAAATTTATGGATTATACAACAACTAAGATATTTAGCTATATCTCTATAAAAAATTCAGGCTAGAAAAGATAATGCCACTTGAATTTGAAATTGGAAAAATCTAGCAAAAGGTCAGCCAGCCAACCAGTAATCGAAAAATACTACAAAGTACCAGAAATCTCATGAAAACAAACAATGCCAGAAGATAAAATGGAGGAAAATACAAAGATACGACAGAAATGAGGCCCGCAACTTTTGGTAGTTGATAAACATCATTTGGCAACCGTTTGCGAATTCAGAGGATGGATCCCATAAACATGGCGGGCACAAGACGAAAATAAATTAAAGTGCCACGCCCAGAATCTGTTTTGTTATATCTGTTTTCTAAGAAAGGTTTTCAGCAGAGTTCAGAAAACGTCCAAACCTTCCTCCCGACCAGATTTTGCCCAATTTGCCTTTCTCAAAAACTTTCCTCGTATAAACTTTCCTCAAAATTGAATATCTTTGAAATGGAAACTAAGTAAAATCATATATGGTTTGGTCTTCACGCCTTATCAGAAATAAAGAAAAGTTACTTCAGTTTATCCCCCCTCTTTATATACTCTCAACAAGTTGTGCATTGGCCTGACTCAAAGCTGCTGCATCGTTGGATAACCTTCCTCCGGCTCTCAGTAGTGGAATAGTAATGTTTTCTGGACTCTGGTTCTCAAAGATAGTGTTAAGTCTCAAAATCAGATTTACAAAGGTATTATCTGGAGGAAGGACAGATAGTCTCTTTCCCGTACTCTATCAAAGAAAAATGGCTAGTTATGGCCACAAACAGTAAAGCAATGAGGACAAAAATGACGTTGATATTCACGTATTAAACACGACGGCGTTGCTTTTAGTAATAAGGTGAACAAGCAAGCCATCGTGAATACGGGATACGCCCATTTACATGATGATCACTTACTTTGATTCCGGAATCCCTGGCTAACAAACATTTTACGTTCTTCTCTTTGGCCAAGTTACCAGCAGAATCTATCAGCTGAATTGTCAATGGCTTAGGAAATTCACTGCCATTCAATATTTCTACAGGCTGCGGGATAAAATACAAAATAAAATTGCTATTAACTGACAAATTCTAACATTTATCTTGCTTCATTGAATGATCGATGGCATCGCTCTAGGACTGCCAATTAGAGGTACATAACTTTATATAGGAATACTTTGTATGTATTATTGGTCAATGAAAAAGCAAAAGATTACCTCTTCATTGTCCAAATCGACGAGAACTAAATTTGATGCAGCACCTGGCAGCATTTCAAGCCTTTGGTAGCATACAATCTCTTTCATTTTGATGGTGACTTCTCGGGGACCTGGCATACCAGCTTCAAAGCTGACATTTCTTATGTTGAAAAATCCCTGAAAAGGAGAGGGTCGAAAGGATAAAGTTAAAGTAATATCAACCATTCATAGTATTCATAATAGAAATATTTGGATCATATTTAAACATGTTTACACAATGGTCAGTAGCAATGATCAGCAAAAATGTTTCACACATAGAAATGCAATAGGTTCTCATTGTCGATATGCTCTTGCAAAATGGAATCTGAACTATTAAAAATACTAACACCTTAACACCTTAAAATGTAGTATAAAACAAAACCTACAAGGATGAAGTTTTAAGTAACAGAGAAGACAAAAGAAAGCTACGGAAAAAGTACAATTTCCTGGAAACTGCAAAATCTCATCGTACTGTTGACAAATCTCATCGACATCTAACCTAGCATTGTTCTTTGACAACCTGCCCCATCCCAGGGTGTGAACCCTTTCTGTCTTTCACTAGCTTAAAATTCGAAAATATTGCAATGGCAGAATTTTTTTTTAAAATGAAATCATTTCAGTTCCAAAAGTAGCATTTCAATTGCATTCTAACAATACCACGAATTTGGAAGAGTACTACATAACAAACAGCAAGAAGAACATATATCAAAGAGACATCTTCAGTAGATCTGGAATGGAACTGGCCAGCTAATGATAATAGTCTTGCGTCTTGAGATGAGACATGATCTTCTATTTCTGGTTATACGATCATCAACACATAGAACAGAAATTTAAAAGTGTTTAATTATTCAAATTTCCTGCCTGTGAGATGAAAGACACGAATGAATGCATGAGTCCTTCGCCAGATACAGAGAAATCTGTAAAGTCTTTGGGATCCTAAAAGAGAATGATTTTTACGAACAATTTTGAAAAACACAAACCAATAATGAAAACTGCATCAAAAAGCTATTCTAGATAATGGCGACCTCCCTATAGAAGACATTTCTAAAAACGACACTATGTTCAAAAATGTTTCCTGCAGTCGAATCTTTGAACAATTCTTGCAATGGATGGTAGCTCAGATGCTGTTGAACCTTAAGTATTTTATCAATAAAAGCAAGAGTAGGGAGAGGCCAAACGGACTACTTGCCTTTCAACTGACACTTACATCTCCCTACAGCTCCTTGGCAATTTCAAGAAAGCACCCATGATGGAAAAAATGAGTTTGACTACTAAACTGCAAGGCAATGATGTCAGCACCTCAGCGTCCATCTTTGTTCTTAATTCGATATGCCTTTGAGAATTTGCTGTAAATAATTCTCTTTTGGACTCTTATTTTACACGTTCCAAATAAAATAAACACTATACGTTCAAGGGCAAGAAGGGGCCATATGCATCGATCGCTTGAATGGTGTGCTTGCCTACTGTAAATCCAGCATCAAAATGGAGAGACACAAGGCAGCGAGGAATGGCAAGCCGACCTCATCTCCAAAACGCACATCTAATTGTTCTTACTCATGTGGTAGCCTTATAGAAAAGCGTATACTGCTTCTGCCATCAAGCACTTTATGGCAGATCGCTCAAACAGCAAATTCACATAAATACCAATAAAGACAAAGAACAACTCACCAGTTTAATCATATTTCCGTAAACATCATAAAGAGAGACTACGATGTCTGCTGATAATTTTTCGTACATTTTGAACTTCACATTGGCGCAGGAAGACTTCAGTGTCGATGGGGCAGCATGGGTTGATCTTACGAAAGATTCAGAAGCAGTGTTAAGAAGTTTACATTTCAACATATAATCTTAGAAATCAGGAGAGCTTATCAAACTGGTGTCTCTATTACGTATCTTAGGCCAAGGAACAACTTGAATTAGATGACAAGGATGGCTTTGGCAGTAACAAAAGACTGCTTACATTACTAGACGAAGCTGTGGTGCTATGATAAATGCCAGTTGGTATCGGCATGCTATATATAAGTTAAAATCAGCCATTCAGGACGTATGTCTTTTTAAGTAGATTTATCAACGTGAGCTTGGAGGAGGTAGGGAAGAGGATTGCGAATCCCAACTCTTTATTTCTTTCTACATTTAGCTACAATGAGGCATCAGTATAGCGGAAATGCCGGAGATGAGTTTCCGTCAGCTGCCTAGATACATCAAAAATGCTAAAGATAACACGTTCCAACAAGCCGAGCCCCTCTAGAGACAACGCATCCTGTTAAGCCACAGCTTAACGAGTTGCTTCATCCATAGTCAATAGAAGTGCTTCATCATCGATGGAAGAACATGCTAGCACACTAGAAAGCGTTAAAAATACGCCAAACTTACTTTAAATGGAAAACATGCTCTACGGTGTTATCACCAACGCTGAAGGACACTTGACAATATTTGATGTCATCGACTGCAGTAGGGGCCTGTAGGTTAACAAAAGGATTATGGAAATCTATGAAGCTTTACAAAAATATGCAAAAATTCTGCAAGCTAAGAAGCAGATCGTTTGACGTCATCAACTACAGTAGGCGCCTAAAGGTCGAACAGATTTACACTAACATTGAAAACATAAGATATACAGGAGATAGAGCAACATATATAAATTTATTAACAAGAAACAATAATTACAAAAATTTTCAAGTAACCTTAATATTTGGGAGTCTGCCTCGCTTAACTTCTTCTTTGTTCAGTCTCCCAACCCAGTTCACCTGAATTTGAAATAGAAATGTTAACTTTAAAGAAACATGTGACCATTAAACCAATGCTAGGGTGAATAACAACACGAAAGCAATGCTCATACAGGTATATATCACACTTGGTGGTACACCAGTATGTTGTCTTGTGTTTCTTCTCTACTTCAATGTTAAGTTTCTCTGGTAGAAAATCGATGATATCTGCAAAGATTTTCAAGTTACTATACACATAGTTGATCAAGTATACCTTTAATTTTGAGGTCACGTTTGAATCAATGCTTAGCTGCCGATTGCCTTCGTCAAACAGTATGAACGCTAGCAAAAAAATGTTGATTTGCAAATGATTTCAGTTAATAAAAAAGATAATTCTTGAATAAGAAGTTGCATTAAAACGAAGAGCAGGTCCACCCAGCAAGGACAAACTTGAAACGTGGGGGGGGGGGATGGTGGGGTCTACGAACCAGATAAATCTTCTAATCAATTAGCCAGGCCTTGGGGATCAGAAAGCATGCGCAAGAATGATAGAATCAACACACATATTCATCTTGTCGAGAAAATATACCTTGTTTATAGCTCTAAGTAAATTCATCTACGAATCCCGTATGGAAAAAGCAAAAGTACATACAAAGGCCTTGAACAACATCTCCAGCACAACATTGAATCTCTTGGTTGTTTTCAATCTTCACTTGTTTCTCACTTCCTGGCGGAGTGTAAAAAACATCGAACCTTGAGGCTTTGGTACTTGGTTTAACAACGATCTCTCGGCTGGTCATCGAAACGTTTCTATAATGCTGTGAGAAATAACGAAAGAGATTCACAATTGAACCCGTTAAATAAATAACCTCCAGAAAAACAACTGACTGAGCGTTTAATGATTAATGGTGCATAGTAAGGGAGCAAAATAAGATATAAGCCCCTAAAACCAGATTATCACTTAGACAACAAATGTTCTCAAAATATCAAATTTATGAAATCAAAGACAAATAAAACTTAAGTCACTATCCATATTATCCTGTTCTACTTGATAAAAATATTACTCAAATCTTGTTTTGCTGTTACGTTACGTTTTGCTGTTACGTTAAGTTTTGCTGTTACGTTACGTTTTGCTGTTACGTTAAGTTTTGCTGTTACGTTACGTTTTGCTGTTACGTTACGTTTTGCTGTTACGTTACGTTTTGCTGTTACGTTACGTTTTGCTGTTACGTTACGTTTTGCTGTTACGTTACGTTTTGCTGTTACGTTACGTTTTGCTGTTACGTTAAGTTCTGCTGTTACGTTACGTTTTGCTGTTACGTTACGTTTTGCTGTTACGTTAAGTTCTGCTGTTACGTTACGTTTTGCTGTTACGTTACGTTTTACTGTTACGTTATGTTTTGCTGTTACGTTGAGTTTTGCTGTTACGTAACGTTTTACTATTATTATTACTTTTACTTTTTAACTATACCTTCTTGCTAACGGCCAAAGCTAGAACGTCCATACTTTTTGGATCGCATATATTACAGTATTATTAAGTGATATATAAATGTAGTTTACAAATAAAATTAACGGAGATTAAACAAATAAACGGTAGAATATAATGGAACATTTGGAAAGCAGAAATTTCTAGGACCGGAGTTACTGCCCGTTACTGTCCGAAGGGAACGTACGAAGTTACTGTCCAATAATTCTATCTATTACTGTCCGGTGTTACTGTCTATTTCTCAAAGATAGAAAACATTGTCAAAGCAAACAGGCTAAATCTGGCTAAAGGCAGAAAACTTTGAACGGGCTAAGTAAAACAACAGTTTATTGCTCCTATTTCTAAAGAACTTTGAGTTCGACTTCAATTCAAAAGAAAAGCTGAGTTATAATTGAGAAAAAATATCTAGAAAAGTAATTTTCTACATTTATTCATTTCAAAAGGAAACTATTTACAAATTTACCTGCATGTCGATCCTGGCAATAATTTTCTGTTGACTGTCCGTTTGTTTGACTTTTAATGGTGGGCTGGTCAAGGTACCTTTCCCTGTTGAGCTGCAGTCGCATATAATCACAGGGAGGTTTGGAATTCCATACAGCTAAAAGAGAAAGCAAGATTTAACTCTTGTCAGAATCTTGCAAAATAAGAATTCAATACAAATTGCTGCGATTATGATGACGATTGCAACGATGACGATAATGGTGATAATGATGATGATGATGATGATGACGATGATGATGATGATGATGATGATGATGATGACCGAAGTAAAGTCATGGCAACAAAGATAGTTTTGCGCAGCTTACCTTGCAACAGACATTCATTCTTGGCTGTGATGTCAAATTCCCGGCTATGTCTTTCACAGCAACATCTAACTGGAATTTTTCACCGTTTTCCACAACAATTTGACCTTCAGTTACCTCGATTAGACTTGGTAGACCTGAAAAGAAAGAAAGGGAACTTACTACTCTTGCGTGCATTCGTCATAAAATACTCTTCGAAGACTTCCAGATAAAACAAAGATAAAATCCTTATTCCTTGCTAGAGTACTATTCAAGTCAATATCAGAACTTGTCAATCAAGAAGGCTATCACACGAGCATAATAGCACTGGCTAACGGATCAAACTTATTACTAATTTCAACCAAATACTACAAAAGATAGAATAGACGGAAAAGATTACCAGGTAGTAACCGAATTCGTATTGATTGAGATTTCCCCTTCAGACCAGAAAAACGAATCATCAGGTTGAAATCCTGCAAAAAGAAAACAATGAATTTCTTGCATTGTCAACTAGCTTTCATAGGTAGCATTAGGGATTACCATAATTGAAAGCAGTATAGGGTCGGATCAAAAAAGTTAACTTTAAGAATGGTTCAAAGATAAGAATTTATGAACAATTACACCATGACAGAATTCAGAATAGGGAAGGTCGGCTCAAAGGTCAGGTCAAATATCACACCAGAGGTTAGATGAAATGCCCAATTAATGGGATCAAGGGCGCCACAATCTCATATAAAGACACCATATGCCAAGGGTCGGGTAAAATGATACATTGAAGTTTGATCCGAAAGTCGTTTCAGTATCGCACATCTAACCAAATATCATCTCAAAAGTCAGTTCAAGGATCATCTGAAAGAGGCCAAAAGTGAGGTGACCTGTCATATCGATTGTTAGCTTAAAGGCTCTTGCAAAACCGGCATGCTTTGCGATTGTATTTTCAAAATCATGCATGAAAATACAAAACACATTCAATTTCTAAAGCTAGCTGCTGCTAAACATGCCGGTTGCGCAAGGGCCTTTAGGGATAAAATAAAACGTCGAAAGTCCAAGGTTAAATTGATTTTTGTAGCTTAATTTACAAATTTTTAGAAAATAATTAAAATCAGTTGGATGCCTCCTTGCAGGTCAGGAACAATGGCAGCATAATATACTTCAAGCTCTTGTCCACTTACCTTCCCTCCAGTTGACGGTATTGCTCCCATAGCAACGACATCTCTGATAACAAGGGAAGTACCTCGGGAACAAGTCCCGCTTGAAGTAAAGTTCATACCACTGCAAAGAACGATTTCAACAAAAGAAGTTTTTTTGAATTGCTATGATGCCACAAAGTCAAATCAATTTAAGAGTAAAATGGGAAATCAGACATGATATTTCTCCAAGAGAAGGTAATGGTAATGGTGTAGCAATATCAAAAATAGGTTCCTCACATGTATTTGGTGCATCACAAATACAAATGGGATAGCTACAGCCATGCTTGGAGAATGCAAGGAACGTGCGTTGAGACCGTTGCATGCATTCTCAAGATCAGAGTGAATGTCGAAGTCAAACTTGTGCCTGAATAATGTAACAACGTGCTCCCAACTGTAACCAACATCCAAAAAGTTATATATTTCTAAAGCAGTAAAGAACACAAAAGGCGCAGTTATTGTTCTTCTCAAGACTCTTTGACCAGGCTTCTTGTATCCAAAATAAATGGCAAAATCTGCAAACATCGAATGTGGTCAGGGGAAACGGGGGATGAATATGGAAGAAGTTCTGGAAAATTTACCTTGATGTTAAAATCGGTTCACCAAAGTTTTGGCTTGGTTTGACAACATTTCCAAATTTATCTTGTAGTTGTAATGGGATCTGAGAAAAAAGAAAATTCGTTGACACATCAAACACGCTGCTTGACAAGACGCATTCATTTTTAAGAAACAGATGTTGCTTTCTAGTGTTCAGAAATAAAACACAGTAGACAGAGCATCGAAATGAATGTACAAGTGGTCTGTATTCTACGCTGGTTGAAGGAGCAGAATCATTTCAGTCTGACTTTGACTTCAGATAACTGTTGGTGACGGGATTACTGATAACAAAGTCAATTAATTAACGTAGATAAGACGGGTGCTTCTAAAGTATTAAACAAGGTACTTTCAAGTGTTAGGTAAACATACAAGTTCACAAAAATAAAAATGATAGTGCCAGATCTACAATGAGACAGAAATTTGTAAAAAGGCTACTTCAAGAAATACATACAGGCGAACTTAAGGATTATAAAGATGACCTTATCAATATTACTGATAGGCAGGGTTAGATCAGAGTGGTTTACAATTCTAGCATCGGAAATAATGGGCATCCTTTGATTCTTAGATCCTAAGAAGCAAATTTAATGTAATACCCCAAAAAACAACTCTCTACTGACAAAATCAACTCAAAAATTGGTGAATCAACTTTCTAAAGATGAACAGATATGGCGAGCAACAGCGTGCATACGAGAACTGGCACATGAAAGTTTGTGTTCTCTGTATTCAACATTGTTTGCCAATATCTGAAGTGACATCATTTTTTAACTGCCTACGTCCGATCTCTATTTGGTCTCTTACCTATCCAGTTTCAGCTGGTCTTCAACAGTTGTCAAATGGGGATCAGACCAAACTAACTAAGAAACAAGTCTTAAGAAAAACATTTACTTCTTTCCGTATCATTCGGTGAACTGCATTGCTGCACTATGCCCAGTGCAAAATGATTATTATTACCTGAAACGGTAACCCAATCCTCAATGGCGTCTCCAGCAAGCCAACAGTGAACTTATCTGGTTGCGCTTCTATTATAGAAAACTTGATATCCAAGGACGGGAGAGACTTTATCTGCGTCGAAGTATTATCGGATAACTGTGTACGAAGCTGGATAACATGATAGCCAACATCTTTTAGGTTCTCTACAACATAGAATCAAGTAGCTAGATATGTACAGAGTTCAATGTTGACAGTGGGATGAAATGGTTCAATTCAATTCATATTTATTCACAGAACACGAGCATACATGCAAAGGTGATAACGATAAAAATATATATTCTCTGCCACGCAAATGAATAAAGGGCCTAACTAGCTTGAGCGGCAAAATAAAGGTTAGAAAAGTTAACAAAACTAGATTTTTAATCAAATATGAACCATCGAAAATGCACAGCATACCAATAATTAAGTATTAGCATGTTAGAATTCTGTAATGGTAATAATAATAATAATTATAATGACAATATCTCTACAGGAAGCTCTAATCACCGAAGTGTTTTTCAGAGAGGTCCTGTTGTAGTTTGAAATAAACTCTTTTTAGGCTTGCTTAGAAAATAATCTTTGTAATCTTTGTAATCGTTTGTTTGTAATCTTGGGATAGATTACAAAGTGTGAAAGTTTATGTCTTTCCAAATTCGTGATCAAAACTGGAGTTGCAGAGAAACATTTATACATATGGAAATAAGAAAGAAAGTTTTCTAAAAAAATTTCACTGTTTAAAGATGTCCGTTATTGGAAGGTGTCCGTTAGTGTTAGATGTCCGGTACAAATATCCTGAACTTGCATTCTGAGTAGAGGGAACCACTAGCTGTCTCAAATTGATTAAAAAGACCAATGCGCAACTCAATCAGTATGGCTTCATAGTTTCCAAGAAACCTATTTTCAGATTTTTATTTTCAAATGCTACAACTTCCTTATGCAGTCTTTAAGGTGAAAATATTAATAATTTTGAATGAGCTATTAATACATCTATAAAAGGAAATTAAGTATAGTTGCAAATAAAACAAGTGGATAGAGTTTCCAGTGGATAGTTGAAGGATTTATGAGGGTAAAAGAATTACCCATTTTGTGAAACCAATAGGGCCAACTTTTTCCTCCGTGTGAGCAGGTGTGTTGCACGAGTGTCTTTTCACCTTTGGTCTCGGCTGCAAAAAAAACAACAGTTAAAAATTAAGAAAAAAATTTCGAATTGTGCAAAAGCTTTATCATGCAGGTACCACTCTTAATGGAATAAATAATACATTTACGGACTACGGTTTCTGTTCTTTTATTGTTGATTCTAATAATCTTGGGATGGATTACATGGAATGTTTTTCTTCGTTAGTGTTAATCATAGTCAAAGAAATAGTTTGCAAAAATTTAATTACATTGATCTAATTTAGACTAAAGTAGTGTGTGTATTAGCCTTTTGTCTGCGAATATGTGTCTAACTTTGAAACATTGTTAAAATCAGCTTATACAGAAGGGTGACCCTCCTTAAAAAAATCACAAATCAATGTGTGAAATATGTTTTTAAAATGGGTTTGAATATGATATCCATTGATCTGTTACTCAGCTGTACTTGAACATGAGAGAAAATTTAGAAATCTAAGAGTGTCTCTGGGCTGCTGTTCTTGGTCCAAAAAGTGTGTTTTCCTGCGAAAATAACAGCTGTTCCCTTAGGGGGCAGTGGGAGAGATCTTGAATCCGAATCCCTTGAATCTTTTGAATCTACTACGTACACAGAATCTAGCTAATCCTAGTAAACCACTATTGATTCCATTGATAATCTACTTGATCCATTGAATCCACGTGAAAGGCGACTCTTCAAAAAAAGTGAAGACAACAAATGAAAAAAGATACGCCTAACTTTGAAAAAGATAAACTCTTACAAAGCTGTACAATTTTGAGCTCAACGAGCAACTTCCTAAGGCGATCTCCAGGCATAGAACTCACTGATTCTCCTCTACCATTGAGAATGTCAACTCTGAGTGGCCCTAAAAAGAAAATCGAAGGACATAACAGCTTTTCCTTGTTAAAAAGTAAAAACCAGATATGTTGTTATAAGCAGTGATTGGTTCTTTCAGAAATACTCAAAGAACAGAATTTCAGGACAGAAGAACCACTGCCCATATGGCAAATTCTTTCAAAGCATCACATTTGAGCATTTCCCAAGCGATTATGAGCATGAAAGAAGCAAGGATTTTAAGAATAAATAAAGTGGCTTAAGGATATTGCTTCGAATTTATCACAATCAAACACACAAATATGTTACATTACTCGTCAATTAGAAATTGAATTAGATAGAGTGTGTGTAGGATGACCTTACTTACCGATAGTTGAGCCAGCGCTCACTTTGTCGTCTTCGCTGACCTTGTTTCCTTCAGGCCACTCAACAGAAAGTGAGGCAGGAAGCCTAGAATAAACGATTCGAACGCATTGAGTTGCAGATCACCACTATATCGAGGCCATCAGTAAGATAAACAGAGGATTAAGGATTTATCAGTATTTCGGAACCTACTCATAAAAGCATGAGAACATGCATTCACCGGCAACCTTCAGGAATCTCCAAATGTCAATGGAGGTTTTATTACACGAAGATGGCTTCTGTGTTAAACTTTGACCTGGCATCTGATAATATACACAACTTGTATTAAAAATGGTTGCTGCATATTTTCGTTACCCTGGTGGCATTAATCTGTACAATTTGAATGCTGATTTACAATTACTTACAATTATGAAAAAAGACAAATTGTGAGACAAATTTGAAGCTTTAAGCCCATAAAGTTATTAATCATTCATCATTTTTCTTAACAATAACAAAATTAAGGTTCAATCAATATAGTATTGAAAAGGTCCAATTAAAACCAGGTTAAGTTTCAAGATAACATGAAAAACTGGAAACTTTACGTAATAGCTTTTCATCAACCACCCCCCCCCCCCCCCCCCCACCAGTCATCATCCTCAGTGTAAACAAACTTGGAGAATGACCAAAAGTAGACAGAAAATCTATCCAGATCCGTTTCAGATGTAACGTAAGAAAGGATGGCTCATCTGACTGGAACCATGCTTTCGATCAATTAACGGCTCCTAACTGCTCATAAAGCTGTAAATTCTAATAGAAAGAAAACCAACTCTTTTGTCAGAACACAAGCAGTGTGTTTTTCATGTATTGCAGTACCAGTAGCCGTCGGTTAAAGTGGTAAATTACAAAGCAAACCTGAGTTCCTCAGCTTGAACAAACTCTTTTAGACTTGAAATAGAAGGAGCTCTATCAAGCTTGGCTAACGGGAAAACTTTGAGTTCACCAAATATAGATTCAGGTTCCTGCAATGCAAAAAAATCAAAATGGAATCTTCTGTTGATAGGAACGCACAAATTCACTCTTAAAAATACAATTACGGTGATCATCATCTTGTCCTTTATTGATTCTTTCACCATCTACACATAGCTCTTCCACTGGCATTTTTCCAGGGTAATAGTTTACATAAGATAAGAAATTTGCGTCTTGTATTTGATTTGAAACACGAGGATGGCAACACAGCATTAATTAAAGCTTTAATTGGTCATTTTTATAACATATAACACAGAAAATGCATAATTCAAACTAAAATTTGCTTTTTATATAACTCTTGCTGTGCTCGTCCCCATGATTTTTTAATATCAGTATAGTACTTAAACCTGTAAAGGTCGAATGATGAAAACCCTGTACACGTTTTGGTGTATATAAGTGGACGGTTCTAGGTTGCAACTCCAATTTTCACGGTTTATTTTATCAACAGGCAGCATACACTAAATAAGATTGGATTGGATTGGATTGGATTGGATTAGATTAGGTTAGGTTAGGTTAGATTAGGTTAGATTACGTTAGATTATGTTAAGATTAGATTGTGATTTTAATATTGTATAGTCGATTCAATAACCTTAAAAAAATACCTGTGTGATTTCCATTTGACCGCCTGTCGCAAAAACTTCATCTTCATCATATATTCCAGCAAGGAGAAATCGCTTTAGTTTACCAACAACAATTGGCACGGTTCTAGTCGTTCGTACCTTAGGGAAAGGGAAACACACATAAAAATTCAGTTTACCGATCGAGGGTATCAGCTATATAGCGGGAAACAGCAACCAGTATAGAAAATCATCAAAACCAGGCTTGGTGTTATTGTGTGCTTCATCGGTAAGTGGGCTTTTTTTAAATGAGTCTGTATTTTTAACATCACTATAGGCTGATGAATGTGGAAAGATGTTTCAAAATAGATGGCAAGTTCTATTGAAATATTATCAACTGGCGTTGATGGACAGGGAATAGATTTATGGCTCTAACGACCAGAGCACTGTGATAATGATACGATGATAACGTTAAAGATCCTGCTATTTTCAGCTTGGCATTCAGAAAGTCTCCGCAGTTAGCTATACTTAATATAGCTGAAAGAAGCCATATAAACACAGATTAAACAGCACGGCTACATACCAGTTGGCCGACCTTGAATACCTTCCCGTCCCATTCGACGCCCCTGTAAACTGACCATATTCCTTGACTCCGCTTCTGACCAGGGTTAGTTCGTTTTATATTGCCATCAAGCCCAAAAAATTTTATCTGCAAAGCAATATCATAGCCAATATAAGAAGTGAAAGGGTGCTTTTCAAAAACATTGCTTAGGATATTAATTGAAAAATAAATCTGTAGATTAGGGCATACAAATCACTTTTAGAGCGTTTGTGCAAGATCAGTTGGGGAAATCACATGATTTTTACTGAATAGCTCTTTAGTTAAAGTATCGTGTTACTTATAATGTAAGCTTTGAAAAAAACATTGGCTTGTGAAGAAACAAAGAAAAGTAATATACACGGTTCTTTCTAAGATACTTAACGTGGGCCTGACCACTGTATCAAATGAACTCACTTGTTTGTCACAGACTTCATGACAATTTTTAACCCATTCGTTGAAAGCTCTGCCAATGTTTACTCTCTGTTCCTACAAAGGATCCAGTTAAACAATCATGAAAATCTTTTTGGCTTGACAGACAAACTTGAGAAGTTTCTGCACAAAGTTTCCTACCATCTCAAAGTGTTCCCAAACAAAGGTAATCAACCAGTTTTTACGCCTGCCGTTTACAGTCAACGTAACTGCTATTGCGTACTTGTGGGCAGACGGACCAGCATTTGTTAAAAGGACCATTGGCCTTTAAAATGTTGCATCATATGCATATGCGCAGTTTAAATCAATGGCGTTGATTCACATCAGATACCTTACTGTGATAGGAACATTCGTGGCTCTTATGGAATAAGCCAGTCGCGAATCAAAAGACGAAGAGAATTTAGAAGAAAAGGGTGTCTTGAGAACAATGCGAATGAAACGCTGATTCATACGATACAATCAAAACATAGGATAGTTTTGGTTAAATGCTGTGCAACGCCATTAGATGTTAACTTTGCCTTAGCCCTAATGCGCATGCCCATATGATGCAATTTATCATTGGTTCATACAAATGGAAAGCACAAAAGTCCTAAACAATGATAAGGTAGATTCGTCTCCAAAACATATAAAAATTTTAGTGATGGAAAAAAAGGCTTTGTTGAAATATTCTGAGAGCAAATGTGAGCGTATGAAACGACAAGCGCAGGCAGGACTCGAACAGAGTAAACCTTTCGCAGGATCGAGTCCTGCCATGGTCGTGCCAATCTCTCACATTTTCTCGCTCTACACAAATATGCCAGGACTTTGTGACGCTGCAGAAAATACATCGAAAATGGTGCTGTTTACCAGATTCACTCACCTGTCCCATGACAACCTTGCTGAAAACGGTACTGCGATCCCTTAGCTTCACCTCCAGATCCATGAAAGTCAACTTGTTTGTACTCACTTGGAATGAATCATTGGTGAACAGAGCTCCCGATACCCTTAAATAACAGAAAATATACTCATCTCTATTACTTGATTCCATGGCTCAAAGTTACATAGCGAAAGGTATTTGTACCACAACATACAAAGCCTTATAAACATTACAAGAGGTAAGCTTTAGTGTGCGGTTCTAAGCTGCCTCTACGCTTGGTGCAATCATTAAGTTGAGTCTGATTTTTGGTGAAGTCATATGGTAACCCGAATCTCAGAACAAGGAGCCCTCTGCAATAGGTCAGTTGACAGCATATCATCACAAGACTTATATCAGCCCCTATGAGTATGACTATAACCATCAAATCATAAGCACATATTCAAGGTACATCATTCAAAATAAAATCCGCCATCTTCTTTTAGGGGTACTAGCTCTGCATAACCTAAAAACGTTTCCTAGAAAGCATTAGATATACTGGTTGTGAAAAACTGACAGTGAATTCATCGACGACGAACGCACAAGTTGAAAATCGAGATTCAGCTCAAGTATTCAATGAGAATAAGTATTTAGCTTAGCTTAGTAAAGAAGTAAAGCTGAGAAATGCTTATATTGTGACTGTTGCTCGCAAGTTACAAATGCCAAAGACCCCTGAAGTGCCTTCGTGTGACTTAAGTCACTGTATAGGTTTCACTCGCTTTCTGCCTAATAGCCACAATCAATACAAACTGACATCTCTCAATTTAATAGTATTTGATAACTCTTTATTGAAGCTGAAAGAGATAAATACTGGTAGGAAACTAGCCATCTGGTGCACTACCTTGTTTGCAGAAGCTGTTATAAACTGGCTGTAGTAGCAAAACATGATTGCAAGGACTCTTAAAAACCAGACACAGTGTCAGAACATGTTTGCAAAGGCTGTTGAAAACACATATAAGAAGAGAAATGCCATGTGGTCGCAGAACATTACATTTTGAAATGGTTTAAACATTCTAATAATTACTTCACCTGTAATAACATTCAGTCGGAACAAGAGACCTCTTCTTCAGTGGAGCACACCAATCTAGACTAAAGATGAATTTAGGGGTGCTTTAAAACTGGAGTACCTTTGGCTAAAGATGCAGAAAATATTTATTACCAATGCTATTGTCATTATGAAAAATGACCTGAAAATAAAACGATTTTTACAAATTTGTTGATAATTGCAAGAGAGCTTTATTCCATTATCTCAAGATGTTGCACCTACTGTCGGCCATGACTTTTCAAGAAAATGATTTGTTTAGATTCCATTTTTCAAAGAATCCCGTCTCCAGTTTCAAACCAAAATGAAAGATAACTTTGTATATTTAGGGAAACTGTTGTTTTGTCACTAATATTAAATCAGGCTATTGCGTTAGAATTCTTCATGGCGGGGGTAATAGAGTATGTGATAGTTACATCAAGAGAAACAAACCCAAAAACAAATGGAAATATTTCACTTAACCTTTGCATGTTTTTCAATCAGCATAATGGCAATATGCTGCATTAAATCGGAATAGGATTCCTTACACGTCAGCAAGAAGCTAAGAAAATAAAGGGTCATGGAGAACTTTATCTGATAAGAAAACTCACTAATCGATGGTCGTGTATGGAATCAATCTTCCGTTCCAAAAACATTCGAAAATTGGCTTGTCCCCTCGTGGGCTACGACTGTCTATCCTAAGCTCTTCCTCAACATCACCTCCAGTTTGATCCCCTTGAAAATCAAAGCCAATTTTAAAAGGATTAAAGGAAATTTCTGGCCGCATCAAATCATAGGAGGGTCAATCCTATAACTTGATATTTCAAATTTAAAATATAGGTCACTTGAAAACATATATCTAAACCATTATGAAAAGCAGGAGCGGTGCCATGGGTTGAATGGGCATGCAAGAGTTGGAGATGTAGGAAAGAATAGACGGGTTTCGCTTGTCTTTATTTGAGAGTGTAGATAGGCATGATAGCTTTGATTTCCTATGATACTTAAAAGCCTGAGTTGCAATACCAAAACTCAAAGACACAAGCTTACGTTCTTTTCAGCAAAGAGGTATTTCTGATGCAAAGAGGCTCCCGAATTATGCAGATAACCCTGCTTTTTAAGATAGCGTCGCTCCTGACAAAAGCTGTCAAGTGTCCTTCCTACCAGGTAACTCTAAACAGGCATAATTTCCTGTCTCTTAACCCTAAAATTTCCTGCACAGACATCGTTGAAATTTCCTATTTTGTATTTTTCTCGTATTTTATCTGTCCATTAAAATACCATAAACCCTTTCGACATAGGGCTAGTCATATCTTGCTTTAATAGCAGAAATTCTAAATTCAATGACAATTTGAAGCTTTAGCCTCTATACGACATCAAGACAGAACAGAAAGCTAACTGACGTAATCAAAAACAAGCATATACCTGTAAATTGGACATTTGGACTGTGAGGAAAGGTTTCCTTGTCGTATAAAAAGGGATGGTACCTTAAGACCCCTTCCACTTTACCAACTTCTTGCACGTGGGCGTTGAATTCGAAATGGCTTGCCGCTGAATCTACTATCAACGACTCTAGATCATCTTCAATATCACTCAGAGAAACCTGGTGAGACGTAGACCCCTTTTCGCGAAGAATCACCTTGATATCAATGTTTTTGAAAGGACTTTCGATTCGGACTCCAGCATTTCTTTTTGGAACTTTGCCCATTGGTCCGTGAAGGTAATAATGGTATATGTGGCTCAGCTGTTTACAGAGACATTTGAAATTCTGCCTCAAGAATTTCACTGTCTCCATCTCGATACCATCAATGATTA
The DNA here is from genome assembly GCF_057945365.1 of Rhopilema esculentum. Lineage (NCBI taxonomy): Eukaryota > Metazoa > Cnidaria > Scyphozoa > Rhizostomeae > Rhizostomatidae > Rhopilema > Rhopilema esculentum. The sequence continues at coordinate 2,011,519 of NC_142819.1, read as the reverse complement.
TATTTGTAAAACTGTTCTTGTTTTTTTCGCTCTCGACGAATTCACGCTCGGTTTTGCAGTTTTGCGGAATATGAGAGCAGTCACCGATCTGAAAAGATAAAACAGTTGACTTTGCAATGGTACATATGATCATGAGCATTTACAATGCCTAGGGATGAGGAAACACATCAAAAAGCATTTGCTTCTTTTTTTCTTGTCACTAACCAACAACACTATTTTTGACATTATGATAATATCAAATATCAGAATCTTACTAAGAGAAAGCTAGCGAGAAAACATCAAAATTACATTTTTCTACCAGCCCAAGAAAGATAGAAGGGAAAAAAGGAGTTAAAAAGGGCACCCCTCACAATTAAGAAATCAAATGCTTGTAGATAAAGATTTTCTCTGAGATGTGCTTGACACCCATTATAAACCTTAACTCAATAAATCACTGAAATTATCCCTGCCTTCCACGTAAAAGTTTTCGATTCTGGAAAAAACGAAGGATTTTCGTCGATGAAGGCAGAATACAAAACTCCTACCCTGCGATTGTTTATAAAGCCTGCGTAAATTGGTTCTTTCAGTTTGGCCTTTCTTTCAAAATCAGCCTTTGAGAGAGAAAGCTCGTGAACATCATTCGATCCTTTAGTCTTTGTGATCACCTAGGAATAAAAAGGCTACAGTGATCAGCAAATGAATATAAAAAAACTTAATTACTCGAGATTGGCTGCAAAAACGCTCTGTACTCATTTACATTATCATCAGAAATTAATCTTTAATTTCAATAATGAATTTAAGCAGATGTAGCTTACAAAAGCAGCTGGCTTAAAAATTCCACTCAAAACTGAAAACAAATTTACTTTTCTGAACTACCTATTCACAGTGCTAGGAAATCTCACTTCTATAAAATACTAAAATGTAGCCAAAATGGAGGTTTCAAATGCCCTCTCGATACAAACAAGTCAATTAATTAAACTCAAGGAAGAATAAAACGATATAGATACTTCTTTAAAAACGGCTTAACAAAATTGGAAGCAAAGGGAACAGAATATTGTGACTTGTATAGAAACCTTTAATCTAATTGTTGAACCCATATGCAAATGATATGGAGTGGACAGACTGCCTTGAGAAAAACGGTTGAAAGATAGGCCCTGGTTTGAACAAGGCCTATGTTTTTACATATTCTATCTAACGACGTAATACAGTTATATATTACTAGTTGAACTGTTTACAAAATCAACAGTACTTGACAAATAAACTGGCACGCCAAGGAGATGTGCTTACCCTGCAGCCAAAATAAAAAGTTGAAAACTAGAGTAATTTGTCTCGAGTAAGCTTTCATGTAAAATTCCCAAGATATGATATAGTTAAAATTTCGTGGAAAATCTATGGTTTATCAAGGACCTAATTAATCAATAGAGCTTTCTTGGAAATTTACTTCAAAATCAACGCCAACGTGATATATTCCCAAGATATGGTATAGTTAAAGTTTCGTGGAAAATCTATGTTTTATCAAGGACCTAATTCATCAATTATCAATATGTGTAAGTAAAACATACTCTTGTCGCATTGCCGATGAAAAAGATGGCTTGCTTTCCTCCAACCCCAAAGTAACTTATATCGCTGTTCAAAGAACGGGGCTCGTCACGTATCTTCTTTTTCATCGGACTAGTTTTGCTGCAAAATCAAGATGAAAATCTAAGAGTTAGGAGTCAAGAGCCTTGAATAAATCACGCTGACACACTTTTTTGAAGTACTGATGCACATGCCTTTTGGACTTCGACAGCCTTGATGATGGTTCGGCACCATAAAAAATATATCAATACGATGTTTAAAGAAGTTGCTATTCATCTCAACTGATACATTTCTAACGATAATCTCAATATATTTTAAGCGTGCGGCGTCTAGAATATATCCTCTCCTTTAAACTTTCTAATATCCTCCCGGCAAAACAGACTCTCAAGTGTTGCATTTGCAGACTTTGTCATTGAGCTGAAATAACAATAATTTTTCACTTTTTCTCAGTTTAAATACACTAGAGGCGAAGATGACAATTTTACAAGGGGTTCTGGGTTGATGGGGTTAGAGTTTCAGTCAAGTTTGAGGTGTAGCTTTGTGTGTCATAGCCGCTCAAATGGGGATTTTTCCCCACAATTCACGAACTTTGAAGACAACTACCAGATATGCCCAATTAAAAGGGACAGCTTAGTCAAAGGGGATGTCATTCGCATCCAACGACCCTCCTACCTACGAGCCTGTATACTAAATTGTGAAAGATATGAATATTCTGCTAAATTGATAAAACTCTCACCCTGCTTGCATCTGTCTGTTGAACTTTGAAAGTCGATAAATGGCCCAGTTGTTGAGATCTTTAGGTGTCATCCCTCGGCCATTGTCACTAACGCATATCAAATTGTCACCTGGCGTATTTTCAAAACACTGCAATATGATAGAAAAACTACTCGGTTATGCCTGTCCAGCATCACTTTTTCATATTCCATGATGGTGAGCAAAACTGCATTCAAAGAAGGGTAAGCTTAGCTACATTCAAAAAGGAGGATTTCAGTGCAATATGCAGAAAGCAAACATGTTGAGACATCAATCTTGTCATTTACTTGAGAATACAAAAGTACATATAGATCTCGACATACCATTCTCCAAAACAACTATGACTGGAGAATTATTGGCTTATTTTAACTCACCAAGAAAACTTTGATTTCTCTTGGGCCATCATTACTAACTGTTGCAGCAAGTGCGTTGTCAATCAGCTCAGCAATAGCAAATGCTGGAAAATAAGGTTTTGGCTTAGTTATGTAAAAGCAACAATTTCATAAAAAATTACACCATAATATAGTTTCAATACTAGAGACATAATAATGCAAGATATTAACCTTATAATAAATTTATCCTAAATTAGATAGCAAAATTTGTGATTCAATTAATGCAGCCATAGGCTTCTGGCATTAAACTCGTGGTAAAATGTAAAGGTACCAACTATGACTGAAGCTGAGGCATTATGTTGTTGACTCTCATTTATTCCTTGCTTTTTTCATTTTCTTTGAGGATCTGCATTTGAATGACTAATTTTATTTTTGCCCCTGAAGCTTCTTACGAAAAGTTTAGTCTTTGATTCAAAACCATGATACAATTTCATTTAGTGCCGATTTTTAGTCCAGATACATTTCTGCATATTGTTTGAGCTTCTTTGTAGATTATCTTACAAAATACAGCTTGAAAACTTACTAGGGATTTCACTGGAAAAAAGATTTAGTGTGAAACTTTTCACCATCAGTCATAAATCACAGTCAAATCCTTTATCAAACATTTGACTTTTTATCATCATAAAATTAAAATCACAAGCACTAGCTAGCATCATGGAAAGTAGGGATAGACTGAAGCTTTGGTCTTACTAAGAATATGGGAACAATTATTTAACAAAAAAGAGTTTTAAGTACTTTTTTCAAAGCAAGAATGTAAACTAGTGTGTTGGAAGGCTTTTCTCCTGATTAAGCAATTCATTTTTCAATAGCACATTCACAACGTGAAACCAGGGAAAATACCAAAAATTTAAATTGCACATTATGATGAAATCCATGATTAAGGATAAGTGATAACACACATTATAAAGGCATATTATGGCTTCCAAATTATGACATCATCATCTGCTGCTCTATTCTAGCAAACTACTATCCCTTCCAATCAACAGAAATCAATAAATGAACCCTTTTAAAATGTAAAGAATATCTCACGTAGTGGGCTCTGTCCAGCACTGGCATAGTATTCATACATTCCACTTTTAACAAGAGTGTCATAGTGAGGTAGATACTCAATGTGCTCTTGCACAGGGGCCAGGAGTTCTTGCTTGGCATCATTAAGCAAATACAATGTGTCCCCACTTTCAATCATCTCCTCTGCAATGCAACAGAGAAGTATGTAGATAATATTTATTTGCACCTTTTATGAAAGTTGCTTATGATCCATGGGATTGTTTACCAGTCAAATAATAAACAGAGAAAGCATCACGACCTTCAAGAGGCTTTTGAAAATATATGTTTTCGAAATATCTTTTTCTTAACATAAAGGATAAAGGTTGAGTCAATAGTTAGAAATTCATCATTGAAAATGTAAACTCTGATATGATTTTCATTTTGTCAATATGTTAAATTGGACATAAACTGTTTGGCATAACTGAGTATTAACCTTGCCCGGAAAGGCGCTCGATTGAGCGCGCGCGCCTAGGGCGCACCCAAAAGAAGCCTTGGAGAGCGATTTATAGAGCCCCTCAAAACGTAAAAACAATATTACCACGGAGCAAAATAATTTCTTGGCCTTTGTCTAATAAACTTGATCAACGTAAACTATCTTCCCAATAGACCGCAATATTATGATTTGCGTCAGATTACCTCTTGAGAAAAAAATTCAGCAAATTCAACGTTGGGTTTTCGATACCATTTTTAATCTAATAACCACCAAGGACACAGGTCATCAAGCGTATTCTCCGGCAGATTTATTTGATTTTCGAGCAAGCGTCAATCTTCTGTTGAAGAATTATTTTCTGTTTTTTCTTAATAATATAAAATCACCTTTGCAAATCAGAGATCACATTTCCGTCCAAATTACCGCATTGCTTTTCAGTTTTCATTTGCTTTCGCGAGTAGTAGATGTTCTAGCGCGTCTTAAAGAATGGATAGCATAAAAAGGGAAATAAAGTTAATGTTTGACTTAAAGCCATGCGTTTTCCTATATTTCTATATTTCCATTAACATAGTGTTTGCTGTATGTTTTTTTATTTCATACTATGGTGCTTTTTGGTATCACCATTGAATTTCTTATTTAACACTCTTCCAAAGCTTTCGATATGAAGCTCTCGATCTTCCAAAGCTCTTGAAGGATGCTCTCAAGGATATTATATTCAAAGGTGCGAAATAGAGCGCCTAGAATTTATAAGGGGCTCTTTTTATGGAGCACCTTCATTTTGCTTAAAGCAAGGCCTGTGCACAACTGAGTAAGTTTTGTGGTGCTGTAGAAATTCACAATTGCTATTATTTTCCTGAACATGACATTGTAAAATTGAAATGTCTTTTGGTCATGCAGTAAAACACAACAAGATGTGTTACATGACACTACTAGATTAGCAAAAAAATAGACAGATGGACAGCTTCTTTTCTTAAGCCTGATGTCATGCCTCAAAACAAATAAAGGCCAACAGCTATGATGAGAAAAGAAAAAAGAAAGAATGTTTGCAAATCTTGAAGTGATTCCTCTCATACTTTCATAACACCTCTACATCTTTACCAGATTCAAAGTTCCAATGTGTTATTTAATTTCACTTAACAACAAAGCTTTTAATCTAATAGCTAAAATTATTTTACAATATCAATACATATGTTTCTTTTTTATTATCAGAGCACCTCAAAGCTACGATAGTAATAAAAAAAATCTGTATATACTGTAATCAAAATCTTTAAAATCTTGCACCTTTTATCTAAGTCTATACCACTATCACTATCATAGGTTGCAAACTTTTTCATAACAGTATAATGTATAATTTATAAACCAAACCCACCATATGACAAATCATCCAATATGGGTATTCTGCTGGTACTCACAACAACAAAATCCTCATCTTCCCCAATTTCAAACTCCTAAAACAGCCAAACAGAGATAAGAAAGGTGAGCAATGTATTATATTGTTGCCCTGTTGAAAAAACTATTTTGCAAAATTAATTTTTTTTTCCAAGCTATTCTTATACATCTAAAGTATTTATTAATTAAGGGATTTAAATCCCCAATAACAAGGCCATAGTAGAAAGGGGGCAGGAGAATGCATCCCTCAAAACATTTTCACTAAGTTGGTATTACTAAAATAATGGTAAATGAAAAGATTGGGCTAATATAAAGTATTCGCTAAACTCCATTATCTGACCCAATTCTATTAGACAATAAACATCCTTTTGTACATGGTAAACCAATGATTAACTCCAATGGGAATTACCAAGCACAAGCTTCATTTCTGGTCCCTTGATTTAAGTCTGATACCTCTAAGATGTTTTTTAATTTGGCCAAAGGTATTTAGAAGTTATGGGTCTTACACTCAAAATAATTAGTTTATAAGTTTCAATTTTTGATCCTCTTCCAAAAACAGTATATTTGATCCAGTGAATATTATGATCTTTCTTGGTGCAGCACATACAAATTACCATTTTTAGGATATGAAATCTCTTATCTTCTTTGGCATAGACATGAAAACAAAGATCAGAAAATGCACATGATTGATCGTAAGTTAAAAAAGTTAAAATCATCTGAAATCACCTGAAACCACTTGCAATTGCCTTAAAACCACCTAAAATCACATGCAAATCACCTGAAATCACCTGCAAATCACTTGAAACCACCTGCAAATCACCTGCAAATCACTTGCAAGTCACCTGAAACCACTCACAACAATCACAAATCATCTAGCCTTGTTTTGATGAATAGGCCACATATCAAGGGCTGATAATCCCATTGGTGTGATCGATAGTTCTCAATTTGCACACATTTTGCTATTCAAATTGCTTCCAACATTTCCAACTAGGCTGATTTTAGTATTTTATCAAGCTTACAATGAGTTTAAGGAATGGCTTATCAAAACGAGACTTATTAAGACTCATCAAACCCCCCCCCCCCATTTTTGGCAAAGCAAAGTAAAATTCTAAAGGTAAACATAGAAAGCAATTTTTGTTTACCATTTTGTAAGTTTTTTTGAATAAAATTCCCTTTTCAAAAAGTGAATGCTAGCTATAAAATAATCATATGAATGTGTATGTGGCGACAAGGAGTGGTATGGGTAATTTTTGACAATAACTTTTGCAAAAAGAAGATTTACAAAACTCTTCCAAAAATTGATAAAATATATTGGTCAGGTCATATATGAAACAACAAGCTTCCGATGAAACAATTTAACCAAATGAGACTTCGGTAATCAAAGGAATTGATTGGTTGTTTCAGTAAGGCATTTCAAGAAAAAATGGAAATTCAATAACAACAAGACATTCATTATTGAAGCTTTTGGATGAGAACAATTCTTTTTATGGAGATTATACTCAAAAATGTTGCTGCATAACTAAGGCCTGAAAATAGAAAATACAGCAGTTGATTCATATGCCATACTAAATGCAAACCTTATTATTTGGTTGCTATTGTTTTACATTCAAAATCATGATAATGAAGCATTTTTGAGTGAGAAAATGAAAGTGAAAAAGATGGTGAAATGAACAAATTAAAATTAGTACTGTCAAAACAATTAACAACCGAAATAGTAGAAATCAAAGAACTTTAGCTATACTACAAAAATTTCCACATTGAGGAGATGATTTGTTTTCAGGAACTGTTTATCTATCCCAGCTTCTTTGTTTTTATAATATGTAATCAAAAGATGTAATGTCGCCTGCATCACAAGGTCATGTTGTAGGCTCCAACTGAATGAAGACTGGTTCTTCAGCAACTGCATCCAGAACATGCTGGAGCTCCAAAAAGCAGCCATTCTTGAATCATCGATGGCAAGCATTTTACCTTCGCATTCAACGAACAAAAGAAGCTTTGTTCCAACCCATCTCAAAAACAATAGACTGAAATATTTTAACAACTTGCATGATTTATGCATTTAGTTGGACACAAGGTGTCTGAATTAGAACTGTACTTATGACAAATAATACAGCAGACAATGTCGAACTAAATAGATGCGTCAATAAAATGAAAAGTGCTGTACCAAATTGATTCAGACGCCGTATTAATCATGTACTAAATTGAGTCTATTTAATACGGCACATGAATAATACTCCGTCTGAACCAGGTCTGATAACATTATCACACCATCTGAAGGTGTGATAATGTATGACAGATCTCTAGCTAACTGTCAGGAGATTTGCAGATAGTTTCAGGAGATTTGCAGATGGTTTCAGTTGATTTACATGTAATTTCAGGTGATTTCAGGTGGTTTCAGGTGATTTTAACTTGCATAACATGTGAATGATTGATAGTTATTTTGTTATCAAACCAATGCAATATTACGTCTTTCTGGAAGAAACTTAATTCTTCATTTGCCCTAGCTATAGACAAACCCATCTCATGCCTCAATCTTAAAATGCAGAGGGACATTTTACAAAAAATATCTCGGGGGTGCACTTAATTTGACATGCATTCTGGGATGAAGCCCTATCGCCGGGTCGAAATATAAGTTTAACATTTAACTTAATTCAAAATTCTATTTATCGATGTCGGGTTCTTTTTATCGTTTTGCTTGGTTCTTGAATATTACTCTGTACCACAATATTACTAAATTGCAAGATTCACAGAATCAGGAGAACATCTTAAATAGACATATGAATGTCTTCCTTCTTAAATATGAAAAAGAAACTTTGCGCATACCTCCAGAACTCGTGTTTTAAACAAAGAATAATCAAAAAGTCCCCCAAGTGGTATTTTGACCGACTTTCCATCCACATTTCTTCTGTCAAACACAAATACATAACCTTCATCAGGAGATTCATCACCGTTTTCATCCGCCATCTTGCTCACACACTGTATTGCTGATCTCGGATTGATTTCTATTCAATTCAATTACAATCAGCAATGTTTTTCCCGCCAATGTTGATTTATCAGCAAGAGGCATACAAATGTTGATTATCAGCACATTATAAAATTATAAGTAATTATAATATAAAAATATTAATCATAAACTGTTCCAATCAGCAATTTAAATCTGTTAGTACATAAAACAATGGAGAATGGCTCTGATACAATTAAATTTAATAGACGAAAGTTTTTTGGGCACCGAGCAGGGTCACATACGGGACATGAGAGATTTCTGCGAATTTTGGGAAGAAAACACTGTATTCTACGCATACACTGTATGTCGTTAAGGATAACGAGGGGATCCCTTTCTATATATCTCTCTCCTTCCTCGACAGGAAAGGCAAAATATTGTGATATTTCCTAAATAACGGAAATTCGAAAATTCCAGGAAACCATTATGGTAATGGTCCTTCAATCTTTTTATGCTTTCCCTGCCATTTTATGCTAAAAGTTTGAATATTTGAAATTGTCAACTGAAAAATTGCCATATTTTCACAATTTGGCCAATTCTACACGGGCAAATAACACTTGTACAGAAAAACTTGCTAGAAAAAATAAGGCAACTAATCAATTGCACGCAATCGGATTAATTATTCTTAAATTAAACGGCGGTATACCATCCCCTGTGCTGTCCTGTGTAATCATTAAGGCTGAATTCATAGAAATGAATTGTTGTAGGTATAACGGAATATCTTTTTGTTTAAAAGCATTTGCACAGAAGAAAGAATTATGAGAGCATAGTAAGTCTACCTTGCACTTTTTCAAAGCTTTTCTTTATAACTCCTGATAACATTTCTCTAAAACGAGCGTGTTTTTTATTATCTTTTTCTTCCTGACCCAACTAAAATGGATACAGGATATTTCGTTTTCCTTCCAGCAATGCTATCCCTTGCGAGCAAAAAGAAACAACATTTCTTTCCATTTCTTAAAGTTTCTCAAACAAACAAAAAACATGCTACTTCTCATTCCTTTAGTTCATTACAATCACTCTGACTAAGATTTCAGTTTCACCGAATAAACTACACATGAGTTTGAATTTATAAAAACCAGCGTCATTCTGATTTACGTCTCTAATGACAAGGGTTCCGTCATCTTCTATCAGGTACTTTCTGTCTGAGACAGCAAAGAAAGACGATCCATATCTGGAAGCAAGTTCAGACTTGTTTGCATACTGCCATTTCGATAAATCTGCAGACTTTTCTAGCTTGTACCAAGAACTCAAAATTGCACGCTGTACCAAACTTCCCCTCCATCTGACTCTCAAGTGCCCTATTTCTCCTTGATTCAAAACAAAGGTCTTCAACGACTTGTCTAATACTTGACCTGGTTGAGAGAAGTGGATAACAATGCTTAGCTATACTAATCAAAAAAACATCAGAAAAACAGGTGCAGCCAACGAAAGGATAGGTTTCATCATTTCTTAACATTAAGTTCATGAAAGAAATTGTGAGCAAGTTTGGGTATATCCCGAGGGGCCAAATAAAGTACTATAATGTTCAGCACTCTATACCCACGTGCCTATTGCCTAAAGCCACTCAAGATTGACAAAGAGAGTTACAATAATCAGCAAATACCGATTTCAGACCGATGGTAAACCAGGCCTTTCGCTATATAACATTTTCTGCAAATCAGGCTACGCAAGTTACACTCTTCTGCTCGTGCTCTGGGAGTCTATCTGCAATATTCCCTATTTATTGGAAGTATCCCCTTTCACCCCCAAGTAAAAGAGAGTTAGAAATAGGACTTATATTTTTCAATTACACTAAACTTTTCCACCTAATACAAAGAGTTCCAAAGATTAGGATGTTACAGCCCAGCACTCCTACACCACCACACTCAGTGGCGGCGCCAAGGGGTGGTATGGGGGTAATTACCCCCCCCCCCCCACTTTTCTGAAAATATGGTCTACTTATTTCTTCTAAAAATGGATTAGAAAACACTGGGTAGGAGCAGATCAAATTTCCTAAGAAAAGTTAACTTGGTACAAATAACTGAAACAAGGCAAAAGGGGCGTGGTCCCACTGGCCGCGCCCATTACCCTCCCTCTCTGTAATAGCTGGCGCCGCCACTGACCACACTCACACCCTAACACCCCAATACCCCCACATCCCACACCATTAACTGACATTAGCTTTCTTGAATCTAATAAAGACATTGAAAATGTTCTCAAGGAGCTAGATCGTCCAATTCCTGGATTACCAAGAATCCGTTATTGTTTAATGATGTCATCTTTGACACCTGTTACATGGCTGATATGCTATGGCTTGCAGCTCTTTTATCATGCCTTGTAAAAGCCATGCCTGCAATGCTTTTATTGAATTTTGGCATGGTTAGAGATCCGGGCCTTTGGACCATGTCTTTATTGTCTATCTTCTTCTCAACAAATCTCTTGCCTATTGTTTTGGGAATCCTAATGGTCTCCTTGAAGAGAAAGACCAAAAACGACCAATTTTCTTTTTTCGATAAAAATATACGTTTCAAAACTTTACTGACATTGAATTTCTAGAAGGTTGCAATCCCCATCCCAACGGCCCTTCCCCCGTCCGCGACAGCCCTAAAGGTAACATCTATATAATTAATTATTTTTTCAGAGGCAAAGTAGTAAATCGATATCGAAACAATCATTCAACATCAAAAAATACGTAGCCCGCGAAGATAAGGCAGTACCCTTTGCACAAATAGTAATTTTTTTAACAGCGGTTGCTCGGTGTAGTGTTAGCGATAGGGCTGGGTAGCTCTACATGCAGCTGAGTTCAACTATCGTCTTAAATTCGTCGGGTGAACGCTTGGAGCGTTTGGAGAATGATTTTTCAAAACCCTGTCTAAGTTACAGAATTTAAAAACAAAAGAAGGAGAAAGAAAATGCAAAGTACTGGGACCGACATTGAACTTACATGTCATAGATACTTTTGTAACTGTGACGTCATCATCCGCATTGCAGTAGTACAAGCCAACTTTCGATTCATCGGACATAAAGAAGTTGAGAAGTGTGTAGTTAACAGTAAGCTCCTCGTATATTTTGTATTTGTCAGTAAAGTGGTAGCCTTGCACGCCTTGCATGATGACTGATGATTTTCCAAATGAATCTTTACGAAAACTGAACGAATGAAATCTTTGATGATTTGGACGAATACAAGACAACTGCGCACTGGTTCCTTTCTTGAAGACATAATCCATCTGGCTAAAAGATACCTGAACTCTGTGACCTGAAGAAGAAAATAAAACGACTTGTACACAAACCTGGCTGTATATTTGATAGGAGTTGTGTAGTTGAGACTCGAGCATTGAAGAGACGGGGAGCAATTTGCGTGACCCTTAAAAAAGTTTTGTGTTTTGAAGTTGGGACATGTTTTTCCCGTTGAACTTTGTACTTTACTAAATGTAATAACAATCGTTCCTTACTTCCAGTAGTGTTATATTGCTTACTTCCAGTAGTGATGTAGAATGTGTAGAATGGAAAAGGGTAGAGTGAAACTGAAATTTTCAAAAAATTGATGAAGGACGCTTTGCGAGAAGATAGAAGCAAACCTGTAATCAAAATAAAGTCACAATTCAGCTACTAGCCAGAACTAGCTGAAATTCCAATGAATGGAGCAATCTGAGTTCAGTAATTTGTACTTTGAGTTAGTTTTTTTGCAATTCATATTAAAAATAAGAACAGGTAATGCATATCAAAAAAGTAACTTACATTTAATGCCCGTTACTTTCACTTGAGTCTCGAATTTTTTCCCATCTGAAGTGTGGCACCAAAAACTGCTGTTTTCTTCAATACTGACAAGGTCAATTCTTAAACTGTAGACATTGAAAAGTGTTGAAAAGGTCTCTTTAAATATGATGTATCTCTGAGAAATACGGGTCGGATTCGTAACAAAATGAAATTCTTTCGTTGTACTATGACTATCGCCTGGAGTAAACGAGAATTTTGTGACGTGATGTTTTGTGACACACTGCAGTATCACCACTCCTCCACATCGGACATCGTATTGTGCAAAGGTGAACCCTTCTATAGATTGAAGTGGGCCTATAAAGAAACACACTTTAGATGTAAATGTTTTGGAGCTACCCGTATCAATCCCTTAATTCATAAAATATATACGTAATTAGCAATGGACGCATGTTAGTTGCTTGCTAAAATAGTGTCATTGCCGCCGAAAATGATGTTGGATAGTAACAAATAGTAACATACACCTAAACGGGCGAAAATAAACTGTGCATTCTATTAAACTTAAATTCAAGAAGACAGTTTTAACAGCAGCTCAAAATAATATTGAGGTTGGATGGCCATTTTCAAAAATTGAAAAAAATACGAAAATAGGGGTAAAATGACAAAACTTTCATTACTTAAGTATCATCGTCATCTGTATTAGAATCTCTTTCATCCGCCTTATTGCCTTAACCTTTGTAACTATATTGCGACAAACTTCGGTGAACTCCATTGCTAGCACCATGTTTATGTTTGAAGTTGAAACTTGAAAAATTGTATATCAATATTTAAATGTTTCTCCGCTTTTCCAGTCAATCTTCATATTTCTTAAAACTTTTAAGCCTCATTTCAGAAGAGGGTTAACTTTGGCTTTGTAATTTCCATAGATAATTGTGCCCCTTTTTTATTTGAGAACCAAATTTGCTATCGAGGCTATTAAAGAGGCACGTGCTGCGGAGCCTTCCTCACTTTAACAATGACACTTGAAAAAGATTTAAAAAACGATTTCATTTTAAGTGCGGTTGAAATATTGCTTTAGAAAATTGAAACATACTTTCTAATGTTTACCCAGATCCTTCATATACTGAGTGCGGCAAAATTTGTAAGCTTTAAAAGCACAAGAGACTTAATAAATGTGCAGCTTAATTTGTGCAGATCTACGAGGTCTATTTTCGCACTGAAGGATAATAGTAGCAGATACTTAAAGCTTTTTAAAGGTTTCCAAAAAACAACCTGCTAAAGACCTACTCCTTTGAAATGTTAAAACGTAGCATGAGAGTAAGATGAAATAGAACACCAACTCAATTTGCCCTTCTTTCTATTGTCAATGTAGGAGCCTGATCGTCGAACAGAATCCTTTCGATCAAGTTGTTAACAAATGGATATTTAGGAATTTATTAACGTAGAAGGTGGTAACTACAATGTCTTTCGGGAACATGTTTGTCTTAAGGATCGGCCTCTTAAAGATGGTTTCTAATACAAAGATTCCTGTACTGTCCCCCCCCCCCCCCTTGTATTGTCACAAAATGTGGTACTGTCCCACTGTATCACCTCCATCGTCATCGTCCTTCGTTGTCATTGATGAGAGAAAAGGCTCGTCGACGAATTTTCTTAAAATTTGCCTCACTCGAAAGCTTTTGTTCGACTACCTATGAAATTTTGCAAATTTTCTAAACGCTGGGCAGAATCTCCATAATTTCAACTTGTGGCTTGAACATAGAACTAAGATCCTTGAACCATTCCTAGAAATCAAACAAGACTTTGACAAGCCTCCTTAACAATCATTACGAGTACCTTGTCAAAGCTCTTGTTAAAAAGAAGTTTTCTTGTTCTTTGAATTATGGATCTCATTGATTAAGATGTGGACAAAGTTATCTTATAAATTGAAATGATCGTGAAATTTTCAAAGTATTCTTACCATTCCCAGATTTCAAAACCTTAGCCCCAACCGTTAGGCCGTAAAATAACACCATCCACCAACTATCCATCGCGATCTTTGTGGCATATCATGTTCACAAAGTTGGTAGTTATGTGTAAAATCACTTTTGTCTTCACGTCTATACAAATACAGCTGTTAAGCCTGTTTCAGGTCATTAAGAACTTTGCTACGTTTTCCTCCGAGGGGCAAATCACTTCAAGAAAATCTCGTACACCTTTGATGGAAATCCTATTGATTTATCTGAAAATTCTCGGAAATCCTTTTGTTTTAAAGAAAATCCCGTACGCTATTTGCAAGAGTGAATTGCCCCTTGTTTTCTCGATCTCGATTTCAAGTGCTTTTTTTGAAAGATTTTGGCCTACATCTACAGAATCATTTGTAACTCAAAACCAGGAACGTTAAAACAGAGGCAAGTGCACCCAACTTTTGGGAAAAAGATTCTTTTCAAGAAGTAAGCTCTTTGATAAAGCACCCTTATTTCTGCAACATGGTTTCCTTTCCTACCTTTGCCCCCCTAAACTTGGAATGTCTCCGACGCCAAACGTCATACTCGGTCCCACCTACGTAACAGGTCTTCGTTATTTTTATGAGGTTCTCAAATGATTTCAGAATAACAAACTCTTGTAGAAAATAACATTAATGTCTCTCTTATATTATTCAAAATATCCTTCTATGTTCAAGTTCAAAAGCCTGATGACCAAAACCAATAGCAAACAACTATGGATTAACATTCCGAAAAAATGCTTGTCACCTCTTATAAAACAAATCTAGTTGCGTTTTTTTAATATTTCCTGTTCATGTTGACGTTACAGATCTTTTTGCTTTAAAAACTTTACTGTAAATCCTCGAATAAGTCCCCGTGGGCTTATCTTGCAAAAATGATTTTTTTTGGGGGTGAGGGGCTTATTCGAGGGGGACTTATTCGAAGGGGGCCTATTTCAAAGTTTAGTATTTTCCTCAAAGGTCGACATAAAAACGACATAATTTCCTCAATAAATTAAATTGAAAAAAGGCCCCCGCTCGAATAAGACCAGGGGGGCTTATTCGAGCGTAGGGGCTTATTCGAGGATTTTACGGTATAGATCTTTGTACTTTAAAAACTCGCAGCCGTACTGCTTCTGTAATTACCTTTCTTATTGTTTTAGAAGCTCTATAATGTCACTTCTGTGACGTTGAGCTTAGTGTATATTTAATCTTTATATTTTGACGACATTCCTCGGCTAGGGGAGTGTTTAATGATAGTATTGATTTGACGATGATGATGGTTCAAAATGTTAAGAACCTTTGGATGGTAGATTATATAACAGCAAGAAGCTTAAGTACGTTAACGGCTGATCCAAGAATGGCACAGCGGACAAAACATGCAGTGCAACAAAGTTCTTGGAGAGTGCAACGAAATATACGACAAATGAACAAAATATATATACGACATTTTTGTTCCTATTGAAATAATTCTCTAACTTTTAATAAGAAACTTCAACATATTTTAACTTGTTTCAGTCGCATTTTAAGGCTTATGAGTTTGATGTTTAGCTATTTATATAGATAAGTAAAGCATTTGTTTACCAATCAACAGCTGACAATTTTCGGTCTTCCTTCACGGCCTCTCAATGACACTAGTACAAACATCTGTTGATCTAGTGTAACACTAGGTCGCATTGATGACGTCAGACAGTCATTGATAACACGAACTGGTCATGTGGCATCTTATTTTAAGACCGCGCTAATTGTTTTACAAGCCATCACTGACATAAATAAGCAATCTTAAGAAGTAACAAGAATAAGCAAACATTTTTCTCATTATATGTGCTCAGCTGTCCTCTCACAAACGCCATGCCCACTATTTTGAGAGTCTGATTTAAAAATAGAAGCACAAGAAGAATCATCAGCAAGCGCGTGTTTGGCTGGTCGATTGAAACAGAGCAAGAGGCTCTTAGGTGAGCGTTTGGAATTTCCTATATAAATATCAAGAAAAGTTTCTGTGTAGGGGTATGACTCGATGGCAATCATAACAGCTGGCCCATGCTAGATAAATATATAAGACACCTCGAGGTTATCACAAGTGGCGGAGTTAAGGGATGGGAACTAGGGGCAGTTGCCCTCCTTCACCGAGTTAAAGCAAGTCTGGCGCCCCTTTTTGGAAATTGTGCACCCCTTTTGAAGAAAAAGATTCAGGTGAAAAAGTTTCTGAGCCTTATACAGGTTAATCTACTTCAAGGAATACCTCAACGTATGCAAACATTATTGTGAAAATTCCCTTACAAAGTCAATGGAGAGCCTTCTGTCAGTAGTTAGGGTCTGAAATTGTTGTAAACAGTGTACACTTGTCACCAATTTCTGAAAATTTTTCAGCACCCCCACTGCTTAGGCTTGTTTAGCTTATCTTCTCTTCTTATTCAAACTTTCAATTCACATTGCTACACCATAGCACAGGCATCCTTTGCTACACTCACAACATCACAGTTCTGCTTATACCTTTTGTTTGCTATCTACTTGCTGCAATATTCATTTCACACGACTAAACACACCCATCTAATCACTTCCCCAGTGGAAAACAATGCTTTTCCAACACAATTCATGTTATTTTGAGAAAATTGAAAATTGTACAAATAATTTGCAAAATAAGTTTAGTTCTCAGTTTTACAATCAAGTTTATGGCTACAAAATTTGTTTCACTCTGGCTTTGGGTTCTTCCCATGCAAAAAAGACAAACAATGACAAGGGCAGTCTATGAAAATTGAGACACAAAGCAATATTTAGAAAAACTCTTAGAATTCATATTCAAATGCAGAAAGCTATTTGAAGGTTTTAATCAATTTCCTGATGTCCTTGTTATGTTTAAGCTTATAGAAAATGCAACATGTAAACCTTTAGATCAGGACAAAATCATTCTAATAGGACGGTCAGTCTAAATTCCTGATGTCAGGACAGTTGGCAGTTATCAATAAAAGAGGGTCAAATAAATTATTTGGCATCACATCTTGGCCTACCATCACTATCATGTTATGAAAACATGTATAGCTACTATTCTCTAGCAACCAAATTGAATCATTCTTTTTTCAGATTATGCTGGGAAAAATCTTCTGCATTGCACGACAATTATCATACCCAACAATTGTTTAAAACTCCAGAGGACCCTGAAGCATTGTAATGTGGAGTTTGGTTCTTATAAGTTTCAAATCAAATCAATCAAAATGAAAACAAAAACTATCAAATATACCACCAACAATCATTGATATCTAATTTCATGCCAACCAACAACTTTGCAGAGTAAGCATTAGAAGATGCTGGGTCTGCCAAGCAAAGAGCTGATTTATGACTCTTGCGGGGGAGGGGGGATATTGTCACACCTAAACATCCCCATAGGTCCACCCCAACACACTTGCTATTCAATTATGTCTTTTAAATAAACTCTCATTTTGCTTGTTTTAAAATTCATTAAAAAGTTTCCCAAGATACTATGATATTGAAAACAAATTTTTGAAGCTGTAAAATGAGATTCAGAGGGGTATAAACTTCCAAATGTAGCGAAGAAATAACTGTAAATAGATGGAAATTTATATCAACCTTGATGAATTATCAACAGGAAAATCTTATGAGGGCTTATGACCAATGTACAAGCTGAGTCAAATCTTTCATTTTGCTTTTGAATAAATGGACAAAAATTACCTTATATATATACACAAATTTTGTATTTTCATAGCTACTTAATGTACAAAATTTTCATTGGGTTTTTGTAAAACATTCTGGCTATTCTCACTTCATATGTTTGCAACCTTTCTTCTCAATACAAAGCACCAAAACCACTTTTATTTAAATACCTTTAATCAAGGAATGTTGTCTTCTTAATCATCAAGAAGCCCCAATTCAGTATGGATTATCTTTGACCTGATCGAATTCCTTAGCTTTTTTACAGTTAATTTTTCTTGCTCTTTGAATGCATCAAATGTTTCTTGGTCAGATTGTGCCATCCATTTCAAGTAGTTCTTCTCAAGATGGGCTAATATTGTTGATAAGTGATATTTTGTGTCATCAAGTTTACCAAGATACTTTAGAAAGCTAAGCCTTGTATGAATTCTTTCAACAGAGTAACCAAGAGTTAGAGGGGCCCTGGCTACATCTTGCCAAGTAAATCTTCCAGCTTCCTTTATGATGTCAAACTTAAGCCTGAGAAGTCTCTGTCTGTAAACTAATAAATGTGGATATTCTGGAATGGAGTCTTTAAAGGCAGTTTCGGTGAATCCGATGTAATTTAAGAACAGATCAGTTTGACTCTCTAGTTTTGTGGTATTGCTGCTTCCCAAAACCGATGGTGCCAAAGTAAGAATTTTTTTCATCTGACTATCATAAAACTCAAATGACTTTAGAAATTTAATAATGGGATCAGTTGATGACTTCCATTCATAATACAGAAACCTTGGATCCCTTTCTACCATGCCCATAAACTCATCATCTGATATAGCAAAGCTTCTTTTCAACTGAAAGCGTTTTACAACTATGTCCTTGAGCTCGACAGCATCATTCAGAAGATTTGGCTGCTTAAATATCAGGCTGATTGTGTCTCTTTTTGTCATATCTAGCTCTTCTCTCAACTCTTGTACCCTCTTTCGCAAAAATGATGTTGGTCTTAGCAAAATATGAGGTCGTTTCAAGATCATGTTACAGACCTGCTCGTTAGACAGCCCAGCTGCATTTAAGAAATCTACAACTTCCTTTGTGGCCTGTAGATCATAGTTACTGAATAAAGAAATTCCAGACATTGGAGATTTGTTTGTAATTTCCCCGAACTTTATGCCCAGATCTCGAAGATACCTTGCTGTTTCTGTTCGCACTATCCCGGATGAAACTGTTTTGGGTGCGTAGTGATAATGAAAATCGACGTCATATTTGGGATTTGTCAGAAGTGGGCCAACTGGATTCACTTCTTTTTCTCTTTGGAATCTTACCTTGAGGTCATTTGGAAGGCGAAAACGAAACGGTCTTCCTCTGAGCACCGACATTTTTATAAGCTTTCAACTGCAAAAACTGACAGGTCTAAACTGCCATTTCATAAAGAGGCTCATCTAAGATGCTCATCGGAACCCTTCTTGGGTCCCAGTGGTCACAAGATTGTGCTCCAATCTAATGAGTTGGATAAACTGGGTGTTAAATGAAACCAGAACGCGCATCAACTTGAACAATATTTTTTCAAGAGCAAAGCTTTAAATCCAAAATAAGGAAGACTTCTTACCATCAATAAGTCGCATTGGTGACTTCCTTGTTGTCTGAAAACGATGCTGTATTAACAGGCTTTATTTAGGCCGCTGCTCGAGAGCTGGGAAAATTTGTCGATTCGACGCTAGCCTGTTTTTCCGATATCTAAAGGGATTGGTAAAATGCTTGTTGTACTTGGAGATCAGCAGAAAGCAGATTTGCAATTACTTGGTGATTTTGACGAGAACGTTGCGAGGGAATTTTGTAAAATTGCTGTTGGGTTTATCCGTAATGGAGTCAATCCGAAAATGTACCAGACGGCCGCCTCGAAGCTTGAAATTGCCGTGGAAAATGTTAAAAGGTGCGTCGAAGGACTCATGTTTCTTATGACTGAAACTTCAAAGTCGTATGTTAATGAGTTAGACTTTCAAGATTCACTAATGATGGTTGGCTTTTCTGAAGAGCTCACAAGCACCCTGCTGAGGTTATACATGGAACACAGAGATGAGATTAGAAGTGTTCTTCAAAAACTCTCTTTAGATCTACCACATTATGATAATCTTGAATGGAGACTAGATGTTCAAGTCGCAAGTAGGTCTATGAGATCTCAGACTGCTCCAAACATACTTCTAAAATTCACAATTAAAGATGGGGAAAAGAAGGATGTAAAATTACTTCAAACAGATCCAGTAAATCTCATTCACTTAACAGAAGTCCTTGAACAAGCCCTTGCCGAGATGAAAACTGCGCATGCACGCAGAGTGACAAGAAACATCAAATAGTTCTTAGTTATTTACAGCAATTTTGGAAAATATGGGTTAAGTTTCTACTTGCAGTGATTCTTCAATGAATTTATGTAATTTCTAAGATCAGGCAAAATAACCAAATATTTACATAGCATTGGTAATATTTTCATCAAAGATGCACCAAATGATAAATGAACCTTAACACAACTATAACCAGTTTTATATTTGAAAGCTCTGAGGGTAATGAAATCACTTTTGAAGTTTACTTTGTTATTGTTGAAATTTCTATTGATCAATGTGTTCTTACAATTATTGATCAATTAGTACAGAACAATGTAGTGTTTTCATTTGTTGAAGGACTGCTCAGGATAAAGAGCATCAACAAAGACAATATATAGCCCAAACTTAATCTTATATTGATCATATACATTTATACATTACTTTTGTTAGACTGTATGCAGTGCTATTAAAATGAACTACCCAAAGTTACTCTAAAGGAAGATATCTTTTGTATTTGCATTAATTGAAACAATTTGTTTGTTGTTGATGGACAAAAATTGATCTTGCAAATAAAATTTGAGTTAATTCTTGTAATTCTCTTCCATGACTGGAATGCTGATAGCAGTATATCTTTCAAGATTCTTAAGAATTACTTGAAAAATATATGTTTAAAATTTTTCAAGTAAATTTTGAGTCATAAATTTGTTTCTGTACACACAAGTCCACATGCAAAGACTTGGGTAGGTTTTAGTCATTCAGGTTGGCATCTTCTTTAAACATTCAACAGAAACATAATCTTAATTCACCCAATGGTATTCCATTAGTAACACTAGATGACAATATTCCTTTTGGTGCTGCATGATTCAAAACAATGGTTTTTAAAATACATAATTATTCAACACATTTTCAAAATACAAAACTCTTGTTTACTCATTTTCCAGCATTCAATAAAGAAACCATTCAGTTTCTCTACTCTTGTTTTAAAACATTTGGTTTTTGAAGCATTCCTATATGTTTGCCAAGCCTCAATTATCTTAAAAAACTTGTAAATTTTGGGCCAAAAATTATTCTTTATTTATTCTAAAGCAAAATAACATATGAAATGGTTATTCTAAACAAATCAACAAACATTTGCTTCTGTCTAGCATCACCATTAAAACAAAACAAATCAAGAACATAAAACAAGTTAGAAATTGTCATTTAAACAGAAGACTTTCAGGTACAATATCAAAACAAAAGCATGCTTTAGAATAAAAAATCTATGATTCCAGTGTTTATTCTTCCTTGAGTATGATCTAAATGTATAATTTCAACATATCATTAATGTCAACAACGGATTTCTCGCTAACATCCTTAAATTAAACTTCTGTAGATGATAAATCAAACTGCACTAGATAAAGTTTGAGGGACTTGCTATAACTTGTTATTGGTGTAAATCTAAGTAGACCCTCAATGCTCTTTTAAAATTTATTCTTTTAAAATATGTGTACTTTTCTCTACCTTCTCACTTCAATTATGAATTATAAATTGCAACTGTCTTAAGTAAGAAATTAATTTATATTAAGATATTACTAAGGCAACTGTGCCTGAATATTTCTACGAATTAAAGGTTGTGCAATGCTATATGAAATGTTGATTCAAATAATCATTAGTCTTAAAATTCAGATGTGTGGCATAACATTGAATACCATATTCTCTCTTGTAATCTCTCTCTAATAATCCTGCCTTTCTTCTATACTTTGAAAAATTAACCCTGCATCTCTGATAATTCTGCATGCAGATTTAAAAGAAAGAAACCAACTGATTGCAAATGTACTGAGAGTTTTGAATGATTTGTGGACATTCAGCATATTGTTTTGTTTTTCTTATATGATGACAGCAAAGGTGAATACTGTGATATGAAATAAATGAATATTACAAAAGAGCACAAGCAAATTAGGAAACTATACCAAAACAAAGCAAATTAGAGAATTCTTTAAACTGAATATTTACTTTCAAATTAGATCATTCCCTGGAGCCCTCATCAGAGACAATACAACTAGGAAAGTCATTTTCAAAAAGGCCACCAAAATTCCAACTTGTTTCAAGGTAAGTGGAAAACCAAATGTTTTATTACCAAGATTGAAGTGTTCGGACAGTGACAGAAAGTTTTCCCATTTGGCATCTTCACCAGAAAGAGCTCCAGTTGCCCTGAGGTACTTGATATGTGGTGAAATTTT
Organism: Rhopilema esculentum; assembly: GCF_057945365.1. Taxonomy (NCBI): domain Eukaryota; kingdom Metazoa; phylum Cnidaria; class Scyphozoa; order Rhizostomeae; family Rhizostomatidae; genus Rhopilema; species Rhopilema esculentum. Next base: position 1,989,121 of record NC_142819.1, on the reverse strand, counting down.
ACCAAGGATGTTTGTTACCCTTGCTGTTGCAACAATTATTCGCACGGTCATGAGAAGCCAAATAACTGTTCGAATCAGTGTCCATATATACCTGATTTCAGATTTATTCAATGCAAAGATACAAAGATGGGTGACAAGGTTTGTGACTGAGAAAAAGAGAAGAGCTGTTGTAAAGGGGGTGAAATACAGAGTGATATCATCAATATCTGACACAAAATTGGCTAGCATTCTTGATGCCTCTTCTTGAGTAATAGCTGTTGAATCTTCCTCTTTTTCAGAATATGGTATTGAAACTATGTCATTACATTCCACTGCCACTGGGGTGCCTCTATCATAACTTCTAGCAGGAATGTTTCTAGAAAGAGTGCTCCTTTTTTTGCTTATGTTTGTTGCATAATTCCCAATGAAGTTAGTCACATCGTTTTTATCTTCTATTGCATCCATCAAGATGATACCAAATAAAAAATTTAGCGCCCCAAAGAAATAAGACGTTTCTCTCTGATCGTTTAGGTGTGATTTCTTGATAAACAAGAATGGGCTGTCGCCAAATAAGCTCATGAAAGATATAGCATCCCGGCGAATAATATTTGTTACAAGAATGAACTGCAAAGTGAAAAATCCGACCATGTAGAGACCAATCGACCAAAATGAAATATACAAACCAAGCCACAAATGCTCTGATATTTGTTCTTTTATTTTATCATTTCCTGCGAAGTCGTTTCCTTTTTCGCTTTTCGAATAGCTCTGGAATATCAAATAGCTTGCCCATTGAATTGCCTCATAGAACAGGGGATAGAAACAAGATTTGTAGGCCATAACTTTTAACCACTTGCGTTTCTGCTTTTTTGAACCACGATGGACATCAGCAAGTTCACTTGCAGCTGAAAATTCAACATCCGGAATCGATGAACTCAACATGGCACGTGATGGGATGCATCGATACAGAAGTTCGCGGAAAGCCAGCGAGTTGAAAAATCGATTTGCACAGATGATGGCGAATAGCGGGACAATATACAAAGAAAACTGGATCCAGATATCGATGTCGCTTCTTAGGAAAACGGCGATGGAGGCAACGCCGAGCATAAACGCTAGCAAGACGTAAAATGTCAAGACGGATAAAATTGATAATGGCGCCTCGAAGATTGCATGGGGTCCAAACATAAAACCAACTCCAATCACAGGCTTTAGTGGTTTAGAAAATCTCTCATTTTCCTTTACTAACGGCACTGTAACATAAGAGGCAGTTGCCATCTTGGATAACCAACGCCACTTCCCTGCTAATTTCAATTGCGCCAATGATGGCTCCGGTCCAGAAGCTTGTCTTCAAAATTCCGAGAAAAGGAACTGCTAGCGTCCACTTCCGCTTTCAACAGCAGCTTTTCGGAATTGTTGAAACCATGCCAAAATGCAAACATGAGATAATCAAACATGGATAACAAAAATTAAAGAATGAAAAAAACAGCGAAAGCATAACCAAATTCCATTGCTCTGGAATAAGATAATACCTTAGAATTCCACCATATGGAAAGTGAGGAAACGGACCGGAGTTCAGAGTGATGACGTCACAAAAAACAATTTTATAGTTTTTTATTTTGATTCGTTAGTAAACTTCAAATCTTTCATTGGCCATATCTCACCCGATTTGAGATATATTTGTCTGATCCTGTATAATTGGAAGTATTTCATCTCGTATTTCCAGGTGTTGTTTCATTCTATGTGGTTGAAATTCAAAAGTTCTGAAAATAGCTTTTTGTGACGTCACACTGAAAAACTCTACAGTCTAGAAAATTTTACGAAGAAAAAGCAACCTGATTGCTTCATCAGATAGCTCTGATGTTGTACCAATTAGATTGAGCCATTCAACTGTTTGAGAAAGAGGATTAATTCTGTATACGAAACTTTGCTCTCGGTCATTCAAAAGAATTATAAAGTTTGGGTAAGAGAAAATTAAGTAAGCGACACTGAAATTGATAATCCAGTGCAATTATAAGGAATATTGTGTTACAAAGACAATCGTTACATGCCAGGGCCCGCTGTCCACTTTTTGGCGAATAAAAGATCATTGAATCAAAGTCCAAAAGTAAAACAACGTCAGCAAAATGTTTGCTACAATTGGTGTTCGTGGGGTGAGAAGGAGCTTTCTTTACATTCCTCGGTCTCCCAGTATAGGATCAGTGGTTCTAAACCATAGTTTATATAGTGTGAAACCATAGTTCACATTATATCAACTATGTTCTAAACTGGGTGCAGCAATTTTAAGAAATTATCCACTTGCTTCCTCCCTACCAGCCCCCGTTGTGGCAAAATTTTTGATCACCCTGTGTAACTTGTAGATTTTGGTTCTATGTATTTGTTGCAGTCTATAGGTATGTCGATATAAAAATAACGGCAGATAAAATCTTTTATCTAAAAAAGATATGGCACAAGAACTGAAGCAAATAAATTTTACTAGCGAATACTGGGAATGAAATAGAACAGTACATGTATTTCGTTCAAAGCTTGTCTTCTTTCAAATATTTGCCGCTGCATTGAAAACGTTTTTGAAATACTCTTCTTTCTTTCCCAGGGAATTCAGTACAATTTTTATCAGAAATTTTGATTGGTCACTGGATGTCAGCGTCAGCTGATCCGGATTTTACCATTTTGCAGAGTCTTAAGAGCTATCTGTATATCGATTAAGGAGACACAATCGAACAATTCCGGAAATGAATGATGATTTCATGGAAATTCCATTGCCGGAGAAAAAGATTATCAGCTGGCTTAGCCTGTACAATTTTACGGTACCATTTGCTAATATCTATTGTTCCTTGATGACTAACTAAATTAATGAAAAACAGCAATAACTTTTTAATCTAGATCAGACTATGAAGAAAACATCTTTTCTAAAAAGGAATTTCCTTCTTAGTTTGTGTTGTTTTTCTCGTCTAGCTCTGTTCTTGTTAATTCGCAAAACTTCCAGAAAAAAATCAAAGTTCAGTAAGTACGTTGACAACCAAGGTACTTACTGAATTCTGCTGAGAAGGGGCATTAGATGTCACAAATGACTTCTTTGAATTGAAAATGAAAAAGAACATTTCAGTAGGCCATATTCTTTTTAAAAACATGTGCACCATTATACTTTTTATATATGAAAGGACATGAAAAAGTAAAACGGTGTTTAAACGATCTTCTCGCTGATCCTCAAGTCAACAACATAATTATCAGCTGATACAAAACAGTTTATTTGTCAAGACAAAAGTAGTTTTACTATCTTGGAGAGTGTACTTCAAATACAGGTGATTAAAACTTAAGAACTCTTCTTTACCATCTGCGTATCATCGTTTTTTATAGAAACGTTATATCTGTATTAAACAAATATGCCAATTTTACGACAATGGTCGTGTAAACCACAGAATTCTGCACTTTGAGAAGTGCAGCTCTAAAATTCTCCTTAAAATTCCTTTAAATTTGCTGGTGTGATTTCTAAGAAAATGTCAGCAAAGATAGCAGTCTTTGGTAAGTTGTATATTTTCAGTAGGCATGATATGAAAACTTTCTTAAAATTATCATGATATTTGGAAATATTTTATCATAAATTTTTGAAATTCAGATCGAAAAGAACACTGAATAAAGATGTGGAATCTGTTTTTAACTTCGGTTGAGCTGTAAGAGTTTTTAGAAGATTTTCCTTATGTTTAGTGAAGGCTCTGGAAGCAACTTATGAGTAGATTTTATTATGAAACCAAATTGTTTTAAATATGTTTAAAAATTGCGAACCTAAAGCCAAGCTTCAGTGCTGATAGATCCTAAAAATTGAAGCCACAAAGTATGAAAGTTTGTCGCGGAATTGCAAAACTCTTTCATAATCGTAAGCAGTTGAGGAAACTATGGTGATTGCGGGGAAAGAAAATAGCCCCAGGGTCAGAATAACTCGTAAATTTAACTCGAAAAAGCGGGAAATTTGACATTTGAAGAGAAAAAGATAATCGGCCCAAAAATAACTTGGAAAATTACTACACTTCAGAGCCACTAACATTTTAAGGAATCATTCTCCGGCATTTGCCAAATTTACCTTAATGAATGGCTTGAATGAATTTAACCTGAGTGGGTTACTCACCAGAGAAACTATAATTTATAAACTCCAAGTTACAATTAACTATTAAAATTCACTATTTTCTATAAATAAACATAACAAAAAATATCCTAAACATATTTAGTAACTTAAGCAGCGAAAATGAGCAAATAAATTCTCGTTTTTACATATAAGCAAGCCATGCAAAGTTCAAACATCAGTTCGTAATAACAGTACATTTTCAAAATGAAGGAAAGTTTTTGGCTCAAGATAGAGCAACGGAAGACACTGAAAGGGTAAAATGAGATCTTTTGGATTTTCCATTGGGAGACAGAATATCTTGAATGATGGAAAATGGGAACTGATGGTAAACAAGTAGCGTATGAAATCAAATTTTAGTATTTAAGACTAATGAAGGACAAAATTGACAAGGAAAATAGGACAGGGAAACGGGATCCAGGTCCCTATTGGAGCCTCTCATAGGACAAATAAATATCGAGACTGAAATTTAAACATAAATCAAAAACCAAAAGTAAATTTAGTCGTGACCTGAATACGATCCTGGCTGCAGTTAGAAAAGTCAAAGCATATTGGCTAGTAGGAAATTCATTTGTATTTTGTACAATGTCTGTTTCAACATGGAACCCAAACCTCAAATTGGCTTTCTTCATTAATGTAATATTGATAATAAGAAATACGAAATCCAACTACCTACGGAGAAGCAACTATCATAATTACAATACACCTATACTTTAACGATGTTTTTCATCGAATTAGTCATCTATTTACAAGCAGAATTAAAGTTAAGTTTTCATGCTCTTCCACAATCAAGTACGTTAAACGAAATACCAGCTAATTCAAATCCTGAAAAATATCGAGTTTGAAAATTTGGGAGGGGCAGAATCGCCAGCTCACTTGAAATTTTGCTACAACAATTGACAAGCAGTACTTTTAACACGGTTGGTTTTGACAGCTTTGGCTGTTTGTGATGTAGAAATATGACTTTTCGATCCATTCAGCTGCAAGTAATGTGAAACATCATTGGATGATGTGCTACTTACGTTGTCCACCACTTGGTCCTCTTTCGTTTTCGTGTCATCAGCCTTCCAGTGTTCTTTGCCTTTGTCGTCACTGGACCGTTCTTCAACATTGTCATTGCTATTTATGCAGCCATGTTGGCTGTCACCATGATGACCGTTCTTAACGCCATTATGGCTGCTTGGCTCTTCAAACCTCTTTTTTGCTGGTTGAGGATTGTCTTCAGCGTCGAGAGTTTCTTCGAAGACCGGCGTCATGTCCATCATCATGTTATCGATTAGGCCCGCGGATTGTTCGACGGCTTTAAGGGACAGCCAAGAGACTGCTGTTAAAGGTTTTCCTCTACCCATCAGCCAATATGTTTGCATTGAGCCTTTTCCCTGCGTTAAAATGTACCCACAAAGTGAAAGTATAAGTACATTTACCGTGAACTGGTGCCTAGGTAAAGGCCGCTCTACGTTTTAACTTGTACATCCATGCATTTGCTTAAGCCGTGAAGGCCGACGCGGACTTGACTAGTTCAGTCTGTGTGAAGGGTTCAGTTCAGTATGTGTGCAGGCTAAATCAGGAGTACCTTTAATGAAGTACCGAAACCTAATCGAAATTTCATTACTGCAGTCACGAGGAAAGGAAGAAAGAGCGCATGTAAGATAGTTCTCACAGCGCAAAAACGCACCACGCAAAAACGCACCGCGCAAAAACGCATCGCGCAAAAACGAACTGACCTATGTGGACATCGGCTTAAAACCTTAAAACATTTTGCATATTCTGAGCTTTTACCAACAAGGTGCTAGAGATTCTAGTGGTTCTGCTTGTCAATATGATAATTTTGTCGATTTTCGCAATAGGCTCTATTCGTATAATAACAAAAAAGGTACTTAGTTCTAACGCTCTCTGCCTTGCTTTCATTTTACACTTGTCTCACTCCCAGTGCACATCGTATGCAACCTTCAAATGGTACATGCGGGTTGTGTCCTGTCAGTCCCCAATACACCTATAGTAACAAACCTTTGGCTTCATGGGAGGATGTAGTAGAGCAGGGACCCAGGCAAAGCTTAGCTGTCTCTGTTTAAATATATCCTATGATAAGTGAAAGTTCTAATAATTAGAAGCATTACCTTCACCATTATGCTGCCCCTTCTACGGATGACGTAATGTTTGCCTTCAAGTTCTTTTTTTGTTGTTTCACTCATATGAATTGACATGGCCTAAAAATATAAAACATTGTTGATCGATAAATTATGATCACGAATGAATGATATCAAATTATAAATGGCAAACGGGGACTCAAAGAGATACTCAAGAAAATAAAGAAAGAGACAGCCTCTTAACTAAATCATCAAAGTTCTTTTTCTTTACTTCTGTATGCAAAAATTCTGCAGACATGACGTATGATTCTTAAAAACACTCGGTTCATTTGAAAAGTTACATTTGATCACTTGTGTAGCATAGTCATTTGATAACGGGCTAGGCTCGAAACGTCGTTATTTATTAAAAAGAATTGTTTCTGGTACAATTTACTTGCATTCATCGTTATCTTAGCATTATATTGTGCCGCACGTAATCTAGTATATTAGTGTAAATGTTTTTTGCCACAACATATCTTCTGCTAGAAATTATTTGATACTAAATGAAAGTCAGACTTTGTAGTGCATCCCGAATTGTGCATGTCGGTACATGTCGACCGCTGTTCAGTCTTGAAATAAACGACCGTCGTGTTTCGCAACACTGTACGTGGTATGTATCTAATTTGAAAACATAAATTGCTCACTAAAATCAGTGCTCAATAAAATCAGCGCTCACTTAAATCAGCGCTCACTAAAATCAGTGCTCACTAAAATCAGTGCTCACTAAAATCAGTGCTCACTAAAATCAGTGCTCACAAAAATCAGTGCTCACTAAAATCAGTGCTCAATAAAATCAGTGCTCACTAAAATCAATGCTTACTAAAATCAGTGCTTACTAAAATCAGTGACTAAAATCAGTGCTCACTAAAATCAGTGCTCACTAAAATCAGTGCTCACTAAAATCAGTGCTCACTAAAATCAGTGCTCACTAAAATCAATGCTTACTAAAATCAGTGCTTACTAAAATCAGTGACTAAAATCAGTGCTCACTAAAATCAGTGCTCACTAAAATCAGTGCTCACAAAAATCAGTGCTCACTAAAATCAGTGCTCAATAAAATCAGTGCTCACTAAAATCAGTGCTCACTAAAATCAGTGCTCACTAAAATCAGTGCTCACTAAAATCAGTGCTCACAAAAATCAGTGCTCACTAAAATCAGTGCTCACTAAAATCAGTGCTCAATAAAATCAATGCTTACTAAAATCAGTGCTCACAAAAATCAGTGCTCACTAAAATCAGTGCTCACTAAAATCAGTGCTCACAAAAATCAGTGCTCACTAAAATCAGTGCTCAATAAAATCAGTGCTCACTAAAATCAGTGCTCACAAAAATCAGTGCTCACTAAAATCAGTGCTCAATAAAATCAGTGCTCACTAAAATCAATGCTTACTAAAATCAGTGCTTACTAAAATCAGTGACTAAAATCAGTGCTCACTAAAATCAGTGCTCACTAAAATCAGTGCTCACTAAAATCAGTGCTCAATAAAATCAGTGCTCAATAAAATCAGTGCTCACAAAAATCAGTGCTCACTAAAATCAGTGCTCACTAAAATCAGTGCTCACTAAAATCAGTGCTCACTAAAATCAGTGCTCACTAAAATCAGTGCTCACTAAAATCAGTGCTCACTAAAATCAATGCTTACTAAAATCAGTGCTTACTAAAATCAGTGACTAAAATCAGTGCTCACTAAAATCAGTGCTCAATAAAATCAGTGCTCACTAAAATCAGGGCTCACTAAAATCAGCGCTCACTAAAATCAGTGCTCACTAAAATCAGTGCTCAATAAAATCAGTGCTTACTAAAATCAGTGCTCACTAAAATCAGTGCTCACAAAAATCAGTGCTCACTAAAATCAGTGCTCAATAAAATCAGTGCTCACAAAAATCAGTGCTCACTAAAATCAGTGCTCACTAAAATCAGTGCTCAATAAAATCAGTGCTCACTAAAATCAGGGCTCACTAAAATCAGCGCTCACTAAAATCAGTGCTCACTAAAATCAGTGCTCAATAAAATCAGTGCTTACTAAAATCAGTGCTCACTAAAATCAGTGCTCACAAAAATCAGTGCTCACTAAAATCAGTGCTCAATAAAATCAGTGCTCACAAAAATCAGTGCTCACTAAAATCAGTGCTCACTAAAATCAGTGCTCAATAAAATCAGTGCTCACTAAAATCAGTGCTCACTAAAATCAGTGCTCACTAAAATCAGTGCTCACTAAAATCAGTGACTAAAATCAGTGCTCACTAAAATCAGTGCTCAATAAAATCAGTGCTCACTAAAATCAGTGCTCACTAAAATCAGTGACTAAAATCAGTGCTCACTAAAATCAGTGCTCAATAAAATCAGTGCTCACTAAAATCAGTGCTCACTAAAATCAGTGACTAAAATCAGTGCTCACTAAAATCAGTGACTAAAATCAGTGCTCACTAAAATCAGTGCTCAATAAAATCAGTGCTCACTAAAATCAGTGCTCACTAAAATCAGTGACTAAAATCAGTGCTCACTAAAATCAGTGCTCAATAAAATCAGTGCTCAATAAAATCAGTGCTTACTAAAATCAGTGCTCACTAAAATCAGTGCTCACTAAAATCAGTGACTAAAATCAGTGCTCACTAAAATCAGTGCTCAATAAAATCAGTGCTCACTAAAATCAGTGCTCACTAAAATCAGTGCTCAATAAAATCAGTGCTCACTAAAATCAATGCTTACTAAAATCAGTGCTCACTAAAATCAGTGCTCACTAAAATCAGTGACTAAAATCAGTGCTCACTAAAATCAGTGCTCACTAAAATCAGTGCTCACTAAAATCAGTGCTCACAAAAATCAGTGCTCACTAAAATCAGTGCTCAATAAAATCAGTGCTCACTAAAATCAGTGCTCACTAAAATCAGTGCTCACTAAAATCAGTGCTCACTAAAATCAGGGCTCACTAAAATCAGCGCTCACTAAAATCAGTGCTCACTAAAATCAGTGCTCACTAAAATCAGTGCTCACAAAAATCAGTGCTCACTAACATCAGTGCTCACTTACATCAGTGCTCACTAAAATCAGTGCTTACTAAAATCAGTGCTCAATAAAGTCAGCGCTCACTAAAATCAGCGCTCACTAAAATCAGTGCTCACTAACATCAGTGCTCACTTACATCAGTGCTCACTAAAATCAGTGCTTACTAAAATCAGTGCTCAATAAAGTCAGCGCTCACTAAAATCAGCGCTCACTAAAATCAGCGTTCACTAACATCAGTGCTCACTTACATCAGTGCTCACTAAAATCAGTGCTTACTAAAATCAGTGCTCAATAAAGTCAGCGCTCACTAAAATCAGTGCTCACTAACATCAGTGCTCACTTACATCAGTGCTCACTAAAATCAGTGCTTACTAAAATCAGTGCTCAATAAAGTCAGCGCTCACTAAAATCAGCGCTCACTAAAATCAGCGTTCACTAAAATCAGCCTTCACTAAAATCAGGGCTCATGAAAGTCTTGAGTCAGCCAATATCTTTTTTAGGTCTAAATGTAGAAAAGCTAGCGCATACCATTGAGTGGGATTCCATCCTTGACGCAGTATTGACGGCATCACCAAATAAACAGTAACGCGGCATTTTGATACCAACCACACCAGCTACGACGCTGCCAGAATGAATTCCTGGCAAAAATGTTGGATTTGTAACAACAAGTAGTAGCGTGAACATCAAGTAGGGACTTAAAATGCTGGTCTAGAGGCAGAGTTTGGGGAAGGGATGGACCTTTGAGTGCCAAAAAAATGGTGGGCTTGGGCTAAGTCGCATAGCAGCATCCAATACCAATTCGCCACTGGCCCTATTTAGATTTATTGCCAATAGTTGATGATAGATCAAACACTATCTTGGTTTCTTTTCTAGCCACTTGATAACAAGCACATGCTCAAAACGTCGTGTTTTCAACAATCAAACCATTCTATTTCATTCTAGTACTTAATTAATTTGCTAACTAATATATCGTTATTTTGGATGAAGTGCCACATGTAACGTACATATTTAATTGGATATCATCTTGACGTACTTGTAACATGAATCAGAAAAGGCAAACACCCTTAAGATAAGAACTGAAACATGACAATCCAATGTGGGATCGTCATACAGTTTTTGCCGAGCACTGTTTGTGTAATCAAGAGCTGCTACATGTGGATGTACAAAGCATACCTATGCGTATTTTTAGATGCCCGTTGGTATTCGATGGTTCAGGAATATGGTAGACAGCATCAAGCATTGCTAGTGCCATATCAGCCACGCGCTCTCCATGGTTCATCATTCGCTCTGGTACCCCGCTTACAACCATATACGCATCACCAACGGTCTCTACCTGAAATGAATAGGAGCAATGAAGGATGCTGAAGGGATGTACTCAAGGTATATGAATTTGCATCCGATTGAAGTACTTCAACCAACAATGCTTTAGAAAGATTTGTATTAAAAAATAGAATATCCATTCTGACTTTAATGTTAAATAGGTCTAGCACTATTCATTAGCCTGATATATGTGTAAAGATATGAACTTGGATGTTTACGTTGTATATTGAATTGAATTTGATCGTAACATGTTCGTGACTTTACAGTGATGAGTTATGTCGTACCAATATAGTGATGTTTGTTCAAGTATAATTGTCGTGATATGTGTTGATCTGTATTGGCGTCCTATTGTGTTGATCTGTAATTAAGGCTTTCTTTCAAGTTGTTTTGTACTTGATTAAAGTTCAGTTGATTAAGAGAAGCACTCGAAGAAACACGTTGCCTATCTCTCTCTCGCATCTCTCTGCCGAACCTAACGCATATTGTTAAATATGCTGAGGTATCCTGTCAACAAACAACGCAAAATTGATATTTAATAATTTGAAAGAACATCGTCAAAGCAAAATTTGTGATCAAATAGCTATTTTCAGGTTGAGCTTACCTTATAAACAGAATGTTTCTCGCTTAGATTGTCGAAGGTTGTGTATAATAAATTTAGTAGCTCGACCACTTGCATTGGTTGAATAAGTGAGCAGATTTTAGTAAATCCAACAATATCACTGAACAAGATGCTGGCATTTTCGAAATTCTGCAAAAGAAACATTGCATGTAATATTATGATATGTGTAAAAGGATACTTCCGATGAGTAAAAAAAGCCAATAAATAGCAAAAACGTAAAAATCTGGAACAAGTTAAGGGAACAAAATCAAGCTAAATGGTAAAATTCTGGAACAAGTTAAAAGCTTCAAATTCTTTGGACGCATTTCGACAAGCATCGGCTATTGCAGTACAGAGATGAGATCATGGATCGCGCTAGAAAAGGTTGCCTTTAATTCGAGAAGAGAATTATAGTTTAGTACACGGTTGAAAAAGAGAATGGTTAAGACTTTGGTGTACTTTGGTGTATTATTGTACGGGTCAGAGTCATGGACACTGAAAAAGGAGGATATCAGGAGATTGGAAAGTGTAGAGATGTGGTTTTGGAGGAGAATGGTGAAGATCAGCTGGATAGAAAGAGTGACAAATGAGTAAGTATTGCGAAGGATTGGAGAGAACAGAACATTAATCTCAACCATATATAACCGGCAGAAGAAGTGGATTGGTCACGTTATGAGACACCAGGGAATACTAAGAAATATCATCGTAGGGAAGATAAACGGCAAAAGGAGCAGAGGAAGGAAGAGAATGACATTGTTTGATCATTGGCGTAAGAAAACATGTGGAGAAATCAAGCGTAGAGCTGAAGATCGTGATGGTTGGCGCGTGTGGCGCTGAACCTGCCTCGCGGCAGACAACCAAGAATAAGAAGCAAAAACGTACAAAATGTGAAGCCTCGTTGCGACAAAGAGGCGATTTGTGAATTCAGACATGCTGGGTGTCTCAAGAATTTCACTTTTCTTTGTTGTTTGATTGAACAGAAGGTCTTATTCTTACCAAATTGACGAGATTTCAAAGTTTAGTAATCGACAATGACAAACGAACGTTTTCAAGAAGCAAACGACTACGATATTTCTAAAGTGGAGGCGAATTACGACAAATCGAAAAAATATATCCCTTTTCATTATCAGGGCTAGCATCAACTATTTTAATATTATTATTTTAATGAAAATATTCTCAACAATCTAACTGATATAACTAAAGTATTGAATCCCTTGCACTAAGCACAGGAGCCAAGATGTGCTAAAATGGAAAACAGTGACAAAAAACAACTGTGAAGGAAAGGAGATGCAGAGAAAACCTTCGGTTTGAATGGCCATGTTGCATGGTACATTTTTTTGAATATGAATTACACTAATGCTAATGAAATACCTCGCATGTATTGACTGCCAGGTCCCCTGAACGCAGTCTGTCTGCAACTGACTTAGGAATCATATTATATAGCAGCTTGTCTGTTTTCTGCATTTCGACATCGAGCTTCTTCATGCTATCTTCAAGCATTGCACTTTTTTGCAGCTCCTGGTTAGAAAAATCCCACAATAACATACATAAGGATATTTATACACGACAAGCTCCGTTACATTTAGAAGTATTTCAAGTTTTTTTATAAAAGGATGACAACTTGTAAATTCTGCTCAAGTTATGGAAAGCTCGATATCAGCGAAAGCTTGAAGTAACCCACGTTAATCTTGATCTAAACAGGAACTGAAGAAAACATTTTTTTAATTTAGAATAATTTTAGTTACCGAGCTGCCAAATAATCAGACTTAAACAGCAGTTAAAGACATTTTGAGTTTGATGGTGTGCTAGTTAAAAAAATCGTTCTTCGTAGCTTTGCCTTCTAAACACCTTGACCTGGCTTCAAACTAGATTTGAACTATATTTGTGTGCGTTTAAAGATATTCAATGCCGTGCTACCGGAAGATAATTAAATACCTGCTCAAGCGCAATTTTCAGTTCAGCAGATTTCTGATTGCCAACGAGAACGAGGTCACGTGATGCATCGTGCAAACTAAGATCGTTGAGGTAGAGTCCAATATTGAACATGTGATCGAGGTCTTCTAGACTAAAAAAGCATTAAAAGTAAATCAATAATCACTAGTGCAATTATCAACAATCTTGGCTAATCAGTCATGGCTATTATTAACAATCAGGGTTAGTCAGTCAGGGCAATCACTGAACATTAGGGCTATCATAAACAATCAGGGTTATAAGTTACAATCACAGTTATCATTTGACTATCTGGGTTAGACGATCAGGGCAATCACTAATAAATCAGGGCTAGTCAATCAGGGCTACAATTAAGGATATCATTACTGCAAGACCTGATCACAGCTACAGTGACTGCGAAAACAATATCGTGCATTCTAACAGTGTAGCTCCGATACAAAAACTGCCTTGTATTTAAAAATTTTCGAAATTTTTTTATTGATATTTACGCCAAAGTTTGATGAGTTGAGTTTTCTATCGATTGATGAAAAATTCGCTGTTCCTTGAAAGTTGGGTCGGGCAAAAATTAATGAAAGGCATTTTCTGTAGTAAAATACATCACGAAGTGTTTTGCTGTGTTTTGTCATAAAATTACGGTTTTAAGGTATGATAATTCTTTCTTTAATTGCATTGTACCTGTTTTAAATTTTTACAGAAAAACACAAAGTGATTGCATTTACTTCAGGCTATAACTAATAGGAAGAATGTGACGAAAGAAAAATCCTGAAAAAACCTGACAAGGCTTAATGCTTTTTATATATATATTCCAAGTCAAACGCCACAACGTATGATGGGTAGCTTGTATAGGCACAAACTCACCTTACTACCCCATTCAAAGATTGCGTGTTTATATTCTGTTACTAAATTGGAAGGTGGGGATACAAAATATCAGCACTAACCGCCCAGCATTGACGCTATATCAATATCGGGTCATTGGGTATGTTGATGCATAAAGTTGAAGTAGTATCATCTGGTGGGTAGCAGCTCTAATCCAGGGGGTAGGGGGCAATTTTCAATTATGTAAAAAAAGGTTTTCGTTCTATTATTTTTGTCGATGAAACAAGAATTTCTAGCAATTTGAATAAACTATGGTTTTTAAAAATTTTTGATCATATTAGGGCTCAATTTCTTGAGGAAAATTTTCTCAATTTCTTATAATTATCTGTATAACTTAGTTTCAGACTGTATTCCTTTTTAAACTTGCTTCTTTGCACTCGCACTGGAACCATTCGAGAAACCTGTTAACATAAATCAATTAGTGTAGTTTCTTTTACGGGGGAGGGGAACATACATTACTGGTTTTGTATTTGAATCATCAATACTCACACAGGTGATGCCAGATACATGAAGGCGTTCCATGTTGGCACGTACTTCATTTGCCCCTTCAAGTGCAAAAAGCATACATCTTCACCCTCGCTGTTTTCATAGACGTCACTGTTGTTCACCACAGGGATACGAGCATTCAGCTCAAAAACGCAGTTCGGATGAGATCGAATCTGTAACGAAATTTAAAATGCTTAGATTATAAAACTGTTTATTCCTATGAAATGCTAATTAACGATTGTTTATTTAAATGCAAATCAAATTTTGTAGTCGTAGGCCAAGAGGATCGTTCTTTTCATAAAGCCAATATGAATAGCACAACTGATACCTGCTAGAGTTATACCTCTGAAAGGTATTTCGCAAAAGTAATAACTAATTAAGCTGCAAACGATCTGCGAAGCAAAATTTTCCCCTGGCAGCAATTTGGAAGCGAAAATTTTTTAACGCTATCACAAACAAGTGCATCTCAATATTCCACAGTAAACAATTCTTTGGCCTTTGTAGGAGAATAAAATCAAGAAAAATTTAATGCAACTTCTTGAGATAAAATTTATTACAAACTTGTTGATGGCATTTCAAGCTGCTTGTAAATATGTACGACTGACTCGTGTACGACTCGCTAAATGCCAACGGTTACTAAGTGTCAAAGGTAACACATATTCAAAAGATCATGTATATGTATCTAATTGACTTTCTGCAGTAACCAATTTCCTCAATTTTCTGATGCCTCTAGCTTCCTATAACTCGTTTTTACAAATAAATGGCTTAGAACTGAAGATAACACATACACTTTCCCACGTGAACGGAATCGCTGGCCGAGTTAAGACGAAAATTTCGTCCACAAACTTGTCCTGGATGTTTGGCAACACTTTGACAAGAGATTCACCAATTCCAAACATCTTCATATCTTCACGAAACAGCAGATGAAAAGGAAACATTCCAAGAATGAGCTCTGTAGAGATCGTGGAGCAGACATCATTTACACCAGTGGAGACCTTTCTTCCTTCCACCCTGTTCAAGAAGTGGAGTCTGAAAACGGCATGGGTTCCTTCAGCACTCTCTTCTTTCTCCTCAACCTCGGCTGTTATATTCATATTGAAAAGATACAAGGCCATTTCCTCGAGTTGGCCACATACATAAGAAGTGTAGCCATTTCTCTTGGAGCGATAGTGGAGCCTTAGTCCATCTTCCGTTTCTTCATCGCAGTAGAAACTTGGTGTTCGCATTCCGGGGTAGGAGAAACGCAGACAATCGTGCATATAGTCAAGACCATTAACAAATTCTTTGAGATTTCTTCCAACTGTTTTCAGCATTTTATGATAGCCATATTCGCCACAAACACGTGGGAATTTCAAGCCCATTCCATGAAGAATCTTTTCCTTGGACCAGCCTGTGACTTTTGCGGCAGCGACAGCGAGCTGCATGAGTTCGTCGTCTGGATATCGCTTGTGCACGCAATAAACATACTCTTGAAGGCCAGCTTCTCGGCGAATGAGATGATAAATATCTTCCCCAAACTCATTTAAAAGGAAAGACTGCAAGTTGTGGAGGATAAGACCATACATTCTTGCGACGAAAAGAAGAGATTTTAAGGCATATGACCTAGCACATTGTTGCCTGCTCCTGTTGTTTAGGCTGCAAATCCTGCAAAAAGACAAGCACGTAGAAACTAAAGACAAAAAAAATAAATTAGCCCTAAAGGAATTTTGAAGAAACTGCATTCGCTGTCTTACAAATGGTTGCATAACAAGGTGCTACAAGGCCATCTGTTAGATACCTAGATCGCTGTTTGAATATGACAGATGCGTGCCTGGTGCGTGCAGCCGCAAACAAAAATGAGATAAAGAAACGTTTTGATAGCAATCAATATTACAAACTGCAAATTAATTCGCTTCTAAATGTATTGTTCACCCGTCTGTTTTGTATCTCCTAGCCAATATGTGTGATTACAAGGTGTAGCTTCAGCCTTTATAAACTAGGCCATACCAGTGTTAGAATGAAGACGCTGGTGAGGTAGGCCAATAAGCATAGGTTTTTGTCACATATTGCTTTGTTTGGTGCAGCTTACAAAAAGTTTTGTTTACCAGTATGTCATAATACAGTAAGTCTCTGGTTAAATATTGAGAAGCACCATGTCGTGGTAAATTATCCATTAACATCGAACTTTCTTATACTCTGAAAGATATTAGTTAAAAGTCTATTATTCTAAAAAAGGGTTTACCGAAGCAACAACATGCTTCAGATAAAGGGAATTTTCAAATCGTCCATAGCAAACACTCAAAAGAAAACAGAGATCGGCCTTCAGGAGCCACTTCCTGCGTTTCTTAAGGTCCATAAAGCAATCTGAGACAGGCCCGTCGGAACCGGGGGCTGGGGTTAGCCCCCCAATAATTGTCAAACTGTAGTATGTTTCCTTTATAACAGTGTACTGAACGAGAAGGAAAACAATGGGCAACCCCCCCCCCCCCCCCAATACGAATTTCATTCCGACGGCACTGTGAGACGTGTTTGGATGATTTTGCGATACTCTTAACAATGTTAGCTTCATTAGCACAGCTAACGACGAATAA
This sequence comes from Rhopilema esculentum, assembly GCF_057945365.1. Classification (NCBI taxonomy): domain Eukaryota; kingdom Metazoa; phylum Cnidaria; class Scyphozoa; order Rhizostomeae; family Rhizostomatidae; genus Rhopilema; species Rhopilema esculentum. The sequence continues at coordinate 1,972,098 of NC_142819.1, read as the reverse complement.
AATGCATTAATATAGAGTCGTTACTGGTACAGCAACAGCAAGGTCGTACACAGCAGACAGGCTTGCACATCGACGAGGCTTCAGTGCCTCATTCAGAAATCAGTTGAAATTTGTAAGTGCTTTTAATGAGTAAGTTCTTGAAAGCGTTCCAGGAACATTCTCTGTTTACAAGCATAAAAGTGTAGTTAGTAGTTAATCGTGTGGGTTATCGAATTCGAAAAAATATGGATGTTATACTTATTAGTAATCTATTAGTAATATATGATATTTTGCAATCAGATCAGAATTAATAGAAAGATTGCAGAGGGTAAATTGATTAATTAAGCCATATAAGGGATTACCGCTCACTTCCCTACGAGTCAAAGCGATTTTTATGCCTGGGCGCCAGACAAAAGAAATTTGGCCGACAACAAAAAATGTGAAGTCTGGAAATATCTTTCCGGACGAAATATTTTTTGAGATGGACAGTATCAAGAATGATTTCAAACTTGTTTGGGCCAGCCGTTATTTAAAAAAACATGGGCATGTAGCTTTACATTAGAAAAACGATATTTATGAAATATAAATAGTAAAAAACGAACTTAAATCACACATAAAGTTCAAGTCGTATTAAAATCTCAATGCAAAGCAAACTCAAATAATCACCAACTCCTGTCCGGATTGGAGAAAGTTGCTCGCCCCGACATGACAAAATAACCACGAAGGCATAAGCAGTTCTTAAAATCGTTTACTAGCTAAAGAGTTCAGAAAGCATTACGGTTCCACGGCTGTGAGCCCAAGGAAAATCATTTCAGGTTGCTGTAATTTTGAGGAAGGCCAACTTATAACTTGCAAAGAGTATATAAAGTGAGAGAAATTTACCGGTGTGCTTGAACTTTACTTTTATCCTGACAAAGGGTAAAGGCCAAGCAATAGATGATTTTACTACGATTCCATATTTAAGAAACTTTCATTTAAAAGATAAAAAGTTAATTCTGAAGAATGCCAACAGGACAAAAATTGATCCGGAAGAAGATTGTGACATTTTCTGAACTCTGCTTAACTATAACCTGTTAATGGATTGAAAATACATCAAAATACAAACCATATGCAATGGGGAGCAAACCTCTGCACACCGTAAGTCTGATGTCAAATCTTCTACTGTTTATGTTTTTCAAAAATTACGACATTTAGGCAGGACTTCAATTGGTTATCCAAACGTGATTGGTGACACGAGCTTCTGACGATTTCCATCATTAAATCTGATCTTAAAATGAAAACTTAGCTGCCAATCTAAACAAAGTGCATAGAAACAATACACAGGCTTATAAGAAATTAATGACGTTCATTTATATTGTGAAAATCGACAACTGCATTTGGTCGAAAGACGCGTAGCCAGAGTTTGAATGCGTAATTAGAATTATACAAAATACTCACACTGAAAAGCTGCCAATTCTGTAGGTATGTCTCTATGCCGATGTCTACAGGGAGTTGGAAGTTTGCCGGCGCTTTGCGTCAGACTTATCTTACATTACACAGCAGTTAGAACAAAACAAGCTTATCACGGTGACAGACAAATATAATAGGAATAAACATATATATGCATGGCGTATTATAATTTTCTAATTCGAAAGAATATGATTGGGCAATCTTCGTCTACTTTAAGGATATTAACAAGAAAACACGATAAAGGGCAGATTACTGATTGTCTGACTGAAACCAATTAAACAAAGCATTGTCTTGTTGTCATGACATGTGGCTAGCATGCTCCTTCGCAACAGCAATCAAAACACTGATTGTAATGTCATACTCTGATCTTCATCTTCATCTGAAAATCTTTCTTTATAAATCCATTATCTTGCATCATCGAGTCACCATTTTTTTGCTTTTTTCAGCTACTCCTTCGTTGCTTTAAAGCAAAATCACGCACAAATATACCCACTTTGACTTTGTGAACTTGAAATGGTGCACATTTATTTTGTCTCGCTTTTAGAGGCTCCTGTCACATGTAACCATGCAACAAAGATTCGTTCAGGACACTTCAAGTTGACTTTTGCTATCTTAAACTCTCAAGGGAAATTGAAATTTGTTCGAGATGAGAATATTAAAAGCAAAGGTTGACCATTCGAAATTTCTAGTGGTCAACCTTTGCTTTGAATATTCGACCATTTGAAAACTTCTAGGTGATACATTTGTTACAAGAAATGGACGAAATAAATGATTACTGATGCGCAATGGTTCCAAAATGTCTACTATGTAAAAATAAATGACCAAGGGTCTGTTCTTCAATATCGTATGACGTTGCGCCTAACTCATAATACAGATGCATTATACTTCTGTGGTTTTTCAAAAACAAGTAACTCCTTCGTGGCATTTCAAAATCTGCTGCTGGCCTTGTTATAAAATCATTACATAAAACTTTATCATCTTCTTGGTTATTCTCTAATACTTTATTAACCAAATGTTCAGGATGTATTCCTTCTTCAGTTTCCAAAGCAGTTGTCTTGGGGAATTTTCTCAGTTTTCCCTTGAAATTTCTCTATATGTTCATGAGATCCTTGAAGAAGTCGTGAAAAGAATCTACATGTTTCTTTACATATTGAAACATTGAAGCGTACTGTGTTTTACACAAAAGCTTGTACAGAATTGCCTAGACAGCATGGACCACTATATGGCAGACCGGTAAAAGAGAAATGTTATGTTACATATGACATGGGTAAAAATTTACGTTTTTTCATGTGTAATAGAAAAGATTAAATAACCATCTGATACTTACAAATACAATGTTCGTCTGTTTATTTGTCTGGTTCAGCAAAAGAATTTGCAAAGTTCGAAATAACAGGCTTGATAAACTGGAAAATTCCTCTAAGGGAAATAGAAAGAGGTTCAACACAGAAAATCCAAAGATATGGGGCAGTCGAGATCAAGGGCGGATCCAGAGCAAATTTGAAGAAGGGGCAGTTGGTAGTGGGGGCGCTGAAAAATTTAAAAAATTGACGAGAGTACGCTGTATACAACAATTTCATATCCATTTTCGGAATAAACAACATAACTTTGAGGTTATCCTTGAAGCAAATTAACCTATCGGTCTCAAAAACTTTTTAACCTGATTCCCATTCTTCAAAAGGGGCGCACAGTTTCCAAAGAAGGGACGCCAGACTTGCTTCAACTCGTTAAGGGAGTGACAACTGCCCCTAGTTACCCCCCCCCCTTAAATCCGCCACTGGTCCAGATAGCTAGTGAATTTTCTACACAAATCGCAATGGAAAGGGATGCTGATCTGGATACATAGTGGTATCATTTTACAGACAAAATCATCCATCTCAAATTGGCTAAGCAAAGAATAGCAAACATCAAGTGTCAATTTGCCATCAAAGTGCAAAGTCTAGAGAGAAATTGAATAAAAATCGTTGTACATGCAACTTAATACCATAATTTATATATAAATATACAATAACGAATGCAAACGTGTCCCATTCTAAGAATCGTCTTCCTTTTCTGCTGTAGCCGGTTCTGCAATAAAAATAATGATATTAAGATCGTCTGATATTGCAAAATGAATTCGATAGAACTGATGTACTTTTTTACACGATGAAGCAATAGCAATTTTATTTGCCTCCACAAAAGAGAAGTCTACAGCCAAATTCTGATGTTTATTGAAGGGTTGTGAATATTGTTCTAAAGACAAATGTTAGAGTTAACGGCTTGCTGGAAACTGCCTTGCCAAGAGATATCTGGTTTCCGAAGACATAGAAACTGGGAAGCCACATTTATGAACCAAAAAACAATTTTTAAAGGCTTCTCTGAATCAGAGATCTCTAATAAATTCCTAGAATCGCCATACCTCTATCGATTGGGTGACATGCTTGGTATCATATGAGTGTTCCCAACACAATTAAAGAGTTCTCTTTTTGTACTGAGGGAGGTAGCTGAAAATAGGTTGGCCAATTCCTAAGCATTTGTAATGAAACCTTTTAGCTTGGGTGGAAAAATAGAGATTATTTTTACGCAAACTTTTTGAGCCTTGAGTTACATACAGATCAGAAATATTGATATTTTATCTTATTTTAAGCGGATACAATGTGTTTTCATGTGATTACACGAGGAAAGTATAAGATTCTGCCAGGAATTAAAATCTGGCTAATGCTTGACAGGGCACTGTATGACGTTCAAAACATGTGATTGGCTTAAACATAAAACTTTGATTCAATTGATATTAATCTACTTATAAAAATGTTGGATTTCCATGACATTGGACCACAGAACCATGTAGCCAGATCAAAAAAGCTGCTATAAATTCTTTCAACTGAGCCTTTGTCTAAATCGTATAGAACGAGAATTAATGTGTTTCTGGATGACCCTTACTGAATACGAAGAACGGTATACTGCTTCGATAAAAGCTCGGTGTGTAGTCTAAACAACGGAGTATATGCAAGGTTGCACGCACAAAGTTTAACATTATACAGAGTTATAACCTCGTTGTGCCCTCAGCTTAATAGAACAGCGTGTTTATATAAAAAGAACAGCAAAGGTAACAATGAACAAAATAGAAGTATTTCTTAATAAGTTCTCGATCAAAAGAAAATTTGAAAAACAAAATTCGTGACGACTGGAAGAATGCTCTCTATCAAGCTTATGTTTGTTGATTGATGCGACTTATCAGTGATTGAAAAAACAATAAGACTGGTTTTCGTGTGGCGGGCGACAGGTTACGGCCATCAAAACATAGGGTCACAAGCAAGGGTGTAGTGCTATCAAAATAACAAGGTAGGCTCTTGCTCAAAATGCTCCAAAAAAAGGAAAGCAAAAGTAACAATTTGCCATTTTTCGACAATAACAAGAGGGGGGCAGCACCCCTGAGCCCCCTAGCTTTACATCCCTGTTCACAAGCAAGACCACCGAGAGTTACGATGAATCAAGGAGCAGTTACATCAAAATTTGATGGGCCAAGGTACCCCCCTTCCCCACTGCTCAATCATAGCTTCCAATATTACGCAAGGCAAGATACAGCAAATAACAATCTTTCCGAACGTTAAGGTGCACAAAACTCTAGGTTGTTATCTATAAACAGATCTTGATTCTTGGTTGTTATATATAAACACCTAAGCATTCTAAATCGTAAACAAAAGTTAACACAACAAGGGGTTAGCACAGTCTGGCAATGTAAGGTAAGCAAAGCCTGTTCTTGCAAAATGGTAATAGGTGGAACAGGGGTTATTGTTGAAGACAATGTAAGGGTTAGCACAGTCTGGCAATGTAAGGTAAGCAAAGCCTGTTCTTGCAAAATGGTAAGAGGTGGAACAGGGGTTATTGTTGAAGACTGCTCTGTTCTAAATTGATAAAAAGGATAGTGGAACAACACGTTTCTGGTCTGTAAAAAAGCATGCAGGAAAGAACACAAAAGCAGATAACAATTCAGTTTTCTCTCCGCTACAACTCTTCTTTCTTCTCTCACTCACTGATAACAACTGAGGGGCAAATCACTATCACTGTTTAAAATCACGTACGCTCTCGAAAATAATCACAATTTAATCACAAATTAATCATCAAAAGTTACATTAATCCCAAAAATATCATCAGTCACTCAAATCACAAATATTTGAATCTTTGACCACTTTAGTCACCTATGTTTTGAAAAATGAAATAAATAGAATGTCCCTTCCAAATTTCTATTAGCATGTTCATATGAGCAGCAAAAATGGAGGCCTCGTTTTCATGTCGATGTAACTGAGAGGAAACAAAAAACAGAGGCAATTTTCGAATAACTTCTTTAACTTGTCTAAAGATTCAATCAAAAACATTTAAATTTTTCAGAACTGGTTCTTTCGGTTTCTGAAAGCCTGGAGAACGTCTTTAGGAAAAAGATTTTTTTCCTTTTGAACTATAATCATTTGAAAAGAGTTCCGGAGTGATGATGTCACAAAATATATTTTTGGAATTGTTCAATCTTGACCATATAACCTCAAAAAGCATTTTTCTACCTATTTGTACATTGCTACCATTGATGAAAGGGTTGCTTTATACTTCCCTCAAATCCATGTATCATGTTTTAAAAATCTGCAAAACCAGCATGATAGTTTATCGTTTGAAATACTTTATCAAATATTTTAGTTCAATTTGAATTATGACCTGATTTAGGGTCATGTGTTGTTTTGTTTGTGTATCTCACCCTATCATGGCCTGTTCAAACATGTGTTTCATTTGCACAGAAATCTACTTGATGGCACTTTTGAATCTGTGATTAGTATTAAAATAATCACACAAAAATTGAAAACTAATCACCTTAATCACCAAAAAACCATATTTATCACAAATTAATCATTAGTGATTGTTAATCTCTTGCACCATTTTGAAGAATGATTTGCCCCTGCATAACAGCACCTTTTTCAGCATACCCTTTCCAGTCTTCCATAACTCACATTCTCAAAAGACATAACATTGTTTCGCACTTTAATAACAATATGATATATTTGGACATGTTTCCTTTTGTTGCTTCAACTTGAACAGAAAAATCTTCACAAATTACACTTATATCACTTCTCTATTGCACCCATATGACGTTATATTTTTCACAATATTGCAAATGGCAACAATTGCCTTAATTTTAACTTTTCGTCCCGAAATTAGGAGTGCCTTTATGGCAGGGGTTCATTTGACTAGAATGCTGACAACTTACTCTTGGGTAAGTTTTATGGTGATTTTATCAACATGTGGATTCAATTCTATACTTTCAGAAAGGGGTGTAAGAAAACTCAATGGGTAATATTTGAGCCAAATATTCCGATGCAAATTACGTTCGTACGAAGTCGCCATATCTCTGAGATGGATTGTTCTAGGAGCTGATTGATATTCATGAAGAAATCTTTTCACTTTTCAAAATCATACGGATTTATATTGACGAGTACAAAATGAGCGATGTAGCCATGAAATAGCTTCGATTCAGGAAGAATAATCATGCTGGCTCATTTGTTCGCTTGCTTGGGTTAGCTAGCGTAGTTTAGAAGCCAAAAGAATCTTCTTTCCTAACTGAGAAATCTACCTCAATAAGTGCAAAAGAGTTTTTAAGTGAAAGGCACTCGACAGATATTTCAATCAAAAATTGACCAATCAGTGAGTGCGAATACATCGATTGCCCTTGAATTCTGTCATATATTTTCAGTTTTAAAAACACAGTGAGAAACTTTACACACCAACTGTAAATAAAATCTACGTATTGATATACACAAAATATAGTCAGTTGCATTGTTCAACCCAATGTTTTGCAGATGAGATTCTTACAGTTTTTCGTGTTTACAATTTTAGAAATTTGCAAGCTTTTTACTTTGGTTGTTACAATAGCTGCATATCGTCACTGAAAATACTATCTTATTATCGATCATAAGGAAATGTTGTGTTGCTTCCACAAAGAACGTAAAGCGCTTTCCTCAACAGGAAAATATATGAAATTTTTAAATTTTCTCGTCAGTCAAGGCGTCTGGTAAAAGGCGAATGGCATAACGAATAACTATTAATATCAAGACGCTTTGGTCAATACTTCGTTGGTGTTGCAGCCATAGCTTAATATTTTGCTAAAATTGTAGTTTATTATATTGTTGCATACGATACACTAGTTCCGAAATGTTCATTAATATACTAATAGTTCCTTAACCCCCATTCTAATATAAGTTCCCTTAAACTCGTATCTTTGTATGCATGTATCTCTTACAGAATTTTTTATGTCAACTTTGATGCATGCAAGAAAAATGCTGATCAAACAAATTACTTGACAAATCTAAGAAGTAACCTACCTGGCTCCTTCGCAGGTTCCTCGGGCTGCTGCTGCTCGCCTACGGTTTCTGTACTGATACTCTCCTTAGCAACTTCACCTATGAATAACAGTAATTACTCCTTTTTATGTAATCACGAGGTAGAAATGGAAGCTGCTGCCCACAGCCAGACTAACGATGCTTGCCAAAATTACTTCAAACACCCTAGCAGTAGTTTCAGTCAATTTTTGGTCCGTTTTCAACTCACGCCTAAAAAATACCTAAGTTGCACCCTCTGCTCAAAACAATGTCGGAATTACACTACAGCCATCTCATTTTTAAATTACAGTTAACGTTCAAATAGTGTACTTCAATGGGGAATAGTCCGATATTGTTTGAAAAGGGAGAGGGGGAACTGAAAATGCGAGTGACAAAAATGCTGTCAGTGTTACAAGACTTCTGGTAAGAACTGAAATGTTAGATTAGAAGTTGAAATCCTTTTTGATGAAGAAGCGAGGAACAGTGTCGCAAACAGTAGGTTTACAATGAACGACCTGTGTACAAATCAAGTCAATGTTTTAAACAATCGGTGTGCAGTGAACATTCCAACCATTTTTAGAGGTTTTACAAACTGACAGCGTTTGTTTGTGGAAATCAATCACAAATATCACTTAAGCGGAGCTTTGAAAAGCCTGGTCGTCCAAAGCTACAATTCCGTTCACGCTAAATGAAATTTTCTAAAGTAGGAGAGAGGGAATATTTGAAAGTGTCGAAAGGGAAGATTAATGTTGAAGACTGTAATACGAGGAACCATGTTATCGCGAGAGGTTCGAGTCAAGGGGGTGCTGGTGGAGATGAATTGAATAGCACTTTTGTCATCCAGCCGTGCAACTGCTCAGTTTTTGCTACAAACTACTTAGCGTTTCACATACAAATACAAAATTGATTCCTATCAGTCAGTGCTTGCCAAGTAAAAAACATACACAATAGCAAAAGGCTTTAGATTTCTACCTCTTTATTTGAAAACGTTTAAAAATAGCTCTAAGTTCAGACAAAAAAAGAAACCAAATTATCAAGGCTTATCATATCTAGATCTTCGCTAAGAGTTTGTGCATGAAATTCGCTATCAGGTATTGCCCACACCTCAGGAATCAATCAATTTCGACAAAAATAACGACAGAAAGGTTTTCATAGCTGTTATTTTCAAAACACAATATGAATAATAAATGTACACTGACAATTGCTAATAAGATTGACCCATGAAGGAATTGATAAGATGAAGTTCAACCCTTTCCTTTGTTGTTTTCGACAGTTTTTGTGAGTTTCCTATTCATACACTGATATTTTGCCAGCCTCGCCTTATATGATCTACTTGATGGAAAATGATTTAGAGGTTGGAAGATCGGAGGTGCCAGCTTCCTTTGTAGTAGGCATGAGGAAATACCATCCTCTCTTCTGATCAGAATCTACGTGTTATTTTACAAGCTAAGCATAAATATAACGTGAGATTAAATAAAGCTATTCAAATATCCTATAACAATTAAAAGTAGTTTTATTTGGCTCGGTTTGGAAACTTCAAAAGTCTTAGTCACAATATTCAGCGACGCACTGACTTAAAAAATTGTTCTTGAGCGATGTGCATATAAGAACTCCTATTTCAAAACTTGGAATAAAAATTTTCTTACTCTCCAAGAGGGGGCCCTGACCGCAAGATGCTAAAGCCAGTTGCCAGATTGTGAAGCCAAAATCAAATGGCTAGTGAGCTTGTACCCTGGGTGCCAGAGCCTCAAAGAATCAAAAGGTGAAGAACAAGGGAAAGAAACTGCAAAGGAGAATGGGAGAGGCAGAGAGAGACGTAGTGGGCTTGTCGACACTTGGCCTCTTATTTGGTGTAGTTACATGTGTAGCAAACCTACCATCTTCGGGCTTCTTCTCCTCTTCGTCTCCTTCTGCAACCGTTGGTAGATTTTCGGTTTCTATGTTGGGTGTATCCTTAGCTTCTTCTTCAACGGGTGGTGGTTCTGCGGCTGCTTTTTCGAGTGCTTCTTGCTCTGCTATCAATCGTTGCTCTTCCTCCATTGCCTTTTGTCTTTGTAGTTCTTTTTCATATTCTTCCCTCTCCTTTTCAAGTTGAGCAAGTTCCTCACTTTTCTAGAACATAAATAAAGGAGATTCACAAACGAACTAATAAAGGAGCTTGGTAATCGTATCTAATTCCAAAGCAGAAGTATACTATTTTGATATTGCGAAAGAAAGAAACTAAAAGAAAAAAAGAAGTGATGAATAATAAGAGTATCCAATACAAGGGTTATTTGTTCACAATCTAGATGAGGAAATATTGAGGCATAGGCCCCTACCTTTGCTGGCCCTGAATCAATTTTTGCTGGCCTAACTTTCTTGAAAGTATATTTTCAGAATCATTTTAATAGGAAGTCTTAGGGATCAGGCCTTAGACATATTGATAAAAATTTGCTACCCATATCAAACTCGAGAATCAAATGTTGTTACTGGTAACCAGACTAGATTGCAGTGGTTCTACTTGTAATGTGCATGTACCTCTTGGTCCATAGCAAGGGATGAACGGTGGGCTCAAACTGCATTTTATGTTTTAAGAATATTGTTTTATTTGCAAAACCAAAAGAAGGTACAGGGGTTATCACCAGCACAATTTTCACTTAGAGATTTAGATTATGTTGCAGTGATTATTCACACTCAAACTTGCTACTTTTCTTCTTTGGAGTTCAAGGTATGAACTCTAAAGGTAAATTGACTTTAGTAAAACAAATAGAAAGCTTGTATATTTATCACGAATTATGATATCCAGTGTAAGAAACTATCAAATAATACAGCAAGAATCTATTTTTATGTCTGTAGCAAGCAGCCATTATTTCATTAGTGTTAGGCAGTGGTGCAGAATTTGTTAAGATTGAGTTTAAGTTGGGCAACTAACATTTGAATAATTTATTTGCATTTTTTCTCAGCCATTCGCTCAAAATTTGTAGGAAATCCCTTTAAAATGATGATACTAATTGTAAGACTTCATTATAAAAGGAAACTTGAAACCCATACTTGGTATTTAAAGACAGTTCCTTATCACTTACCACTTTCAAGAAAAATACAAAAATTTCCAATCATCAAAAATCCGTAAAACTTGCAAATAGCCACTCCAAAAAGACCAAGGAAACTTCCCCCTTGTCTACTTTTTATTCCATTAACCTGTGTTATAAAGGATTTATCTGCTATTAGTTTGCCCTCTCCTTTAAAAATGCTTTTGTGCAACATGAAGAGTTACAATCACCTCAGATATTGATATCTTAACATGTCTGTAAAAATGGTAGTTAAGCCATATCATAGGAAAATAATTTTTTTTGAGTATAAGAACTTAACATAAAAAATGCACATATGCAAAGGAATACCCTTCATTTCTTTTAGCATTCCCACAAGTAAATGCCTCTTTAAGATTGTTACCATCTTGAATTTATTGGAAGTCCCATTTGAAAAGGGGAATTTATTGGAAAATCAAGATATTGGCATTGAAATACAAAATCCATTTTCATTTCATTAAATTTCATTCATGTGTCCAGCCAATCTGCTATAAAATGTTACCAATTTAAAGTCAATGGGTAATGATAATTTCACACAGCCAAGTTTTACAAAGAGTAACTAGCACCTTTGACAGCTTCAACAAAGCCATGAACTGAAAAATATGTTGGTTTTATATTATTTGGCATAGTGGGCTGCAGAGAAACAATGCAATATTCCAGGTTAAGAACAGCCTAAAATTTTAGTAAAGGCATCACCCTCAACCATTTGTATAAAAACAACAAGCATGTGTCCTAAACATTTCAGAAACAGAGGCAAAGTACCTATTTGCAGCTCACATGTGGTGTACCTTTTTGGTCACATGTGCAGCACACTTTGCGAATGCTTTTCGAAATTGGAGGCATACAAGGTGGAAGAGGCACCATATGACAAAGAGGCGGCAATATTTCAAAGGGGTTAGCTCTTAGGAAAGGGAATTTTCCAAACTTTGAGTGGCACATACAATTGGTGCACCCTGGCTCCAACTTAAGTTCCAGAAAATCCAGTGCAAAAAATTTCAGTGAGTTAATTTTTGATGGAAAAAAAGTCAGTAATTAGAATATCTGATCGATTCTGGGTTAAAAATTGAGGCATTCCAGGCACCGCAGGCAGCCAGGCACCTGCATTCAAATTGAAAGGGCTGGAGCATTAGAAAGAAATAATTGAGAGAAATTATCAAGGGCCAGTTGAAGCATCAGTTCAGCCCATAGAGAACTCAATTTTTTTAGATGTAGAGGGGAAAAGAAAAGAAATGAAGATGAGCTGGATATCTTTTTGTTGATGACGAAGGAAAACCAAAAACTGCAAATTGATATGCTGTAGATGTTTAGCAATAAGCAAACAATTTTGTTATTTTGAAAGTCCATCCTTATAAAACGATATTTTTCTAGTGTTTGAAAATTTCGGTAAGAAAAAGTGCCGGTAAGAAAAAATTCGGTGGGATTAATTTTTTGGTTGCCCGGCTTCACTGAAAATAAATCCCAAAATTTTTTTTTGTATTATGCAAGTCCCTGGTTGGAAAACATGTATAATTTTGGCTATGGGTAGATGTGAGCAAATTGCGCTATCGGTGTTACCTTCTGCAAGCAAAAAGGCATTTGAGATGCAAGCATGATACACTTGCATCACAGGAGAGAGGAAAGAAGGGGGTGGGGGTTATTTCATTGTAAAGGTACTTTCAGACTTCTGATCCAAGCCAAGGTATGTTCTTTTGCAATTTTGGTCCAGCCAAAGTGTAGCAACCCAGTGTGGAATTCATGCAGCTTACGCCGGAAATATAGTGCTAAACATAAAAAAACACACTCAAACCTTTTTCGTATATTCCCTGTTGTCGACATACTTTCTCAGCCAGGAAGCAAGATATTCGATTGGATCACTTGGCCTCTTCTGGGAGATTTCAACAAGCCCCCTTGAAAGTGCATCTCCGACATGCTTTTTCAGGTATTCAGAATCCATTTGCATTTTCTCTACCACTGTATATAGCAAAAGACGTAAAATTATCAAGATGGCGCTGTGTATGGTTGTCATGAAAACTATCAACCTCGAACTTGGAAAGAGGCGAAAGGAATTCTGAGGTTTGGGTGTGACAGTGGGCGTGGCTCTCAGAATAAGAAAAACTCTCAAACAGTCGGTTATCACATGAAGACTGCGGGTGCAGGAGCAATTTTTGCGAGGTTAAAAATAAAGTGTATTTATTTCCGATCCGCGGGCCAACTTTCAATTAGAGGGCTTTTTCCCTACGCTAAAAGAGTTTTTAACGGGATGCAGAGAAGCTTGTTTTGGACCCAGCGCACTTCACTCCAGGGAGCGGTATATTGTAAAATGTAGAATGAAAAAAAGAATAGCAGTTGTCAAGAATGCAGTTTTCTGGTAACTACAAGAAGGAATCGAAATTTCATAAATGTTCACCTCGATTACAAACTTTCAAGGCCCCTAGCTAATAATAAATCAATAAAGATCGTATTGAGCAAATTAGAAGAGAGCTACTCCAAAAAACGCAAAAAACCATTGAACTGCTATGGAAAAAAATGAAAAATAATTTATAATAACCTTGTACAAAACTAAGGAGCAAGCAAGGGGCCAAGAAAAATTCTGGAGGGGTCATGGCCCCTGTCCACCCGTAGAAATGTCACTGCGATGCATCCCTTTTTGATATTGTAGAACTATAAATATTGATCTAAAGCTGCTGGGTTCATTGGCATTGCTGCTGGCGTGGGTATAATAAATAATAATGCAAAAATCCATCAAGGAAAGATATTCGCAGTGGCTTCGAAATGATGACGTTTTCAAGACAGCTGCTTCTGCGCAGGCACCATCCATTTGCAAGTCACAAGACCAAGGGCAGCTTATGATTGGTTCCGTTGTTTGTAATGGAGGTGTTTGGGAAATACTTAGCCATGATAAAATTATAAGAACTGGTGTGGATTCAAAGAAAGTGAAGTGTGATGGAGACGATATATAGCGACGGAACAGTAAGATTTCATTCCTAATCACAACTTGTTATTTATTCAGCCTAGAGTAAAGAAATATTTACTTTCTGTCTCAATCTGTTTGGAGAGGCCATCAGTTTTTTTTAGATACATTCCGCTTTTCAGTTCCAAGAAAGACTTTTTCAGTGCCTATCAAACCAATGTTTCAATTTCATATGGATTCAGACATTAAAGTAAATTGTTTCTGGAATCTATTTGAAAACAGTACGCAGCAAAAAATATCCGAAAAAAGGCCTGCTGAAGATAACTAACCTACCAATTATTTTTAAGATTCCGTGAGATAGCGGAAATCGATTAAAAATCCTCATGTGAATTATCTAAAATCACAAATGAGCTTTTTGAATTAGTACATTCTTACAGATTAACCATCTGCAGGGAAACGGAATCTTTCAAAATCACATTTTTAGTTTGACAACATATCAGCAGAAAGAAGGTCAAATTCTAATCTTTCTGTTGTTCCTTACTATTACCCCTATAGGTCACGGCCCATTCAAATAACAAATTACTGATAAGGTTTTCATGAATACTGGGGCAATATTTTCAGAATTTTGATCCCCTAAAACCTTTGAACTTCTTTTAAAACATGCCAAAATTTTGGATGACAACAACTTGTGGGAAATCGATCAAGGTGTTTATTAGTTTTTTGTGAGACATGTCTATAAATTCTATCTTCAAGCCAAAAGTATTAAATGCCTTTTCCATACAGGCCATCAGGAAATTTTTGCTAGAAGCATGATTGTGTACAATCTTCTTTTACACCATATGAGCAATTGAGAGCTCATTACTGATACATAAACCTTTTTCTAAATCTTAAGGCAAGACATGTATAAGTATAAAAATCTTATAAGAGTGGTCCAGTCATTATTTAGGTAATAGACAAATGCTTTTATTTTTTAGCTAACTTTTGTTGGTCAGGATTGTGAATGTATACCTCCATGGTTATCAAGGAAGTATGGGAATGTCACAAAAAGGCTTGACTTGAGTTATAATCGCCTCAGGTAATTCTTTTGAAAAGAGCTAAGGAGGGGAGGGGAGGGGAGGGGAGGGGAGGGAAGTGAGGAATCTCCCCACTCTTTTGTAATGGTCATAGTAGTGCAAGTAAAAATCACATACAGTAGCTACTTACTTACTCTTTAGCCATCAACTGCCCTGTTAGTATTATGCTTCTCATTCTTTGACCAAGTACTTCACAATTTTCAATGTTTTTCATGTAACATCACTTTCTGATTTTCCTTTAAAACAAATTAAGATTAAGGTACAACCAGAGTCCATAGAAGTGTGGGCTTAAGCCCCTCAACAATGTCCAAAAGTGTACTCACAACTATACAATAAAAATTACGCTTAGACTTAATCCTTTTTAACCTCCTGAAAATGTTTTAGGCCCCCAATACATATAATGCTAATGACCCCCAATCAGTTCAGATAATGCATTTCAGTTCTGATGCGCTTGAACTCTCCAAATGTCTGAGATCCCCCAAACCCTTTGATTATCATAGATTTTGTTTGATCACAGTTGAAATATCATTTCTAGATCTTTGAAAGGCTTGGTTGGCTTTAATGTACTGGAGGAGTTGCTTTTGGATAACAATCAGTTGAAAGATGATATTGAGCTGCCTGAATTACCCTCTCTGACTACTTTAACTCTGAACAAAAATAAGATATCCTTTTCAATAAAGATTTTAACATATATATATGACAACATGAAGGAATTCTACTGTTTGATAGCTAGTTCAATCGCTCAGTTGGGGCAAACCAGCCAAAAATCGATCGAGGATAGAGGCTGTTTTTCCATTATTTTGGTCATAAAACTTATCAATGGAGAAAAATACTTTTGTTTATTAACACTTTTTATGTTAGAGCTACAGAAGAATTAACAAATCTCAATGACGTAGGCCACCATTGTATATATTGTGGCTTTAGCACCTCTTTAGCCATAGCTCTGCAAACCTCGATATGGTTTGTTTTATAGTTTAGCAATTGACTTTTCTGGTTGAAGCATGCAATAATTCTTTTTTTTTAGCATGCATACCTATAATAATGTCAGAAATCTTTCTAAATCAGAAAAATAATAAGACGGAACAAATTATGATAGATGATGTGAACTGCTAGAAAAGTAGCAATGTGTTTACATTATACTGTTTTAATTTAATATGGATAATCTGTACAAACTTATTTTGAATTTGGATTGTTACTCTAAGAAGTCCTTTTCGTGAGCAATCTTTCAAATGTTGTCATCACTCTCCAAAGTTACAAGAGCAAATAAAAATTGTTTCCAACAGCTACTTGCTTTCAGGGCACAATTACGTTTTGACAGGAAATCAGTTATTACATTTAACATTCAGTCAAAAGCCAGACATCACTTCCGAAAATTGGAAAAAATCATATTGTGGTCAAAAGTGCTAATCAAGTTACAAGGGAAAAGGATAAACAATCATGAGAAATTGATGTTAACAGAAAACTGCAAAAACACATGTTTGCGCGTGTAATGAGAAGCATGTGCAATTTGACTTGCGCGTGTGCAGGCGTATGCGGGTGCGATCGCACGCGCTAAACGAAAAGGACTATCTAAGGATGATCAACATATTATGAGACTGTCTTTTCACTTCATAAAAAAATCATTTTAGGTTACAAGTGTTGAATTCTTGATTTATATAGCTCACGGTTATAAAATTTTCTTTAACTATTGATTAGATTAATGATATTGAAAAAATTCTAGACAAAACAGTATCAAAACTCCCAAAATTATCCTATTTAAGTCTTCTTGGCAACCCAGCTTGTCCCAACCAGCTTATAAGCATGGACAAAGATGATGCAGACTATCAAAGATACAGGTATTGATTAAGTTTTTAATTTGCAATTGGTCAAGTATCCTTGTATGATTCAAATCTATTTCTGTTACCACATCAGTCCTGGTAATATGAAATTTGTTGGCATGCTGGTAATTGCGTGCCTTGAAAAGTTTAGGCGTGCGTTGGCGTGTGATGAGGTGCGATCCATAAAATAGAGATTTTTACAAAGACCTGATGTCATCTTTGTATTAGAAGGTTTAGAAGGTGTGTTTGAAAAGCATTTGGAGGTTTTCATAAAACCAAAAAGTTTTTATGGAATTTTAGAAGAAGTTTCTTGGAAACAAAATAATTTAACAAAAAGAATACAAGTTTTTTAGGCCCTGTTTCCATTACTTTGTTTTCAGATGAAAACGGATTCTAGTAAATCTGTTTTAGATTTTGAGTTCAATTAATACGCTCAAAAACAGAGTCATTTGATACCAAACTGAAGTTATTCGAAAACACAGTTCAAGGTGGAGTCACCTGAAAACAGAATCATTTGAATACATGCCTTTCTCCTTGGCAAAGCCAAAAAAAGGCATTCTAAAACAGAGTCATTCAAGCTCAGTTTTGAAAAGAGCTTCAGCAAAGGATATGATAATGAATAAATATAAACATGGAGTAATGGAAACACCCATGTTATTGTTTTGACCAAAACAGAGTGGCCAAAACCGGGTAATGTGTTTAAGAAAATATTAAAAGAACGGAGAGAGAGAACAAAGATATACAAAAATGCAGTAATGGACACTTGGCCTTAAAAGTTAAGATGCCTCTGGAAATGCCATCAACGTAACCCACAAAAAAAGAAATTAAAAATTTCTTGAGAGAAAATAAACAAGGAAATTAAAGGAAACAAAAGAGAAAAAGAAAAGTAATTCAAAATGTGGACTGCGTGTGCAATAGAAAGCAGGCCTTGCAAGTTTTGGGCATGTGTGGAGAGTGTGTGTGCGATCGCACGCCTAATATTACAAGGACTGCCACATTTATGGCAAAGTTGAGTACTAAACAAAATTTTTGTCAACAAAACAGTTATCTTCAATCCAGTTGGTATTTGATAAACAATAATTTTGCACAGTCAATGATACAATGTTTTACACTTTAGGTACTATGTCATACACAGGATTCCGAGTTTGAAATTCCTTGATTCCACACCAGTAAAAGAAACTGAGCATAAAGAGGCATTAAGAGTTGGTGCTTTAATGAAAGTGGTATCGTCTGAAAAGGTATGTAATATACTGAAAGTCTGGTTTAAGGTTTCTAAAAATCCACCAAACAGGTTTCAATGATGCAACAAATTGCATATATGATATCCTGTAACTGCTGATTGAAGATAAAAAGCAAAGGACGATTATTTGAAAGAAAGGACCCCACCTGATATCAGAAAGCTGTTTAAAAGGGATGTAGTATGTATGTTTGACCCTCCTTTTGGTATATCAAATCCAGAAATGTTGGCATAGATTTTAGCAATATCTTATCTTATAAAACTATTTGAAGGACTGGCTCCCACAGTCCCCTAGATACCGTAAGGAGACAAACAAAAGGGCTTTTGATAATCTTCTCAAATTTGAATAATTTAACCTTCAAAGTTCAAGTAAATCCAGCTAGATTTGGAAGAGAAAGGATTTCCATGAAATATGCTGGCTGTGACAAATTTTGAAAGCAAAATGGCCCTTGTTACTGAAGGTTTCTGCCTGATTATTTAGTATCTGGATATTAGCACCTTAATTTTAATACCACTAGCTGGATGGAGAAAGAGCAAGCAAATGACCTGAGAGTGTGAGCTCCTACAACACATAGCTGAAGAGGCACAGGACCTTATCCCTTGGGTTCTAGATATCAGTACACCATAAATCTCATCAAGAATGTGAAACCATTGCCTGAACCCTTGCTCTTAGTAGTTTTTGATGAAAAACTACACACCTTCATATTCAATTGAATCAGAATTTCATCCACCTCATAAGATTTGTTGACTTTTCCTCCCACATCTGGGGTCTAAATGTTTCCACAGAATCAACCATCAAGGTATTGCCACCAAAAGTATTTACTTTTTGCAAATCTACAAACTTAATTTTCAAACAGTTTCTTTCTCAAAGGCTCTGTCAGCCCCCTTATAGCTGATAGCTACTCTCCAGGTTTTAGAGAGGAAAAACTAGTATTTTCCAGCTGATTGCACATTCTTATGGAGGAGAATTTATTTCATGGAGGTCACGTTAGGCAGAGAAATATTGAGGCAGTGTATTATTTTTAAAAAGACTAAATGCAGTAAACATTTTGGAAAACCTTGTTGTGTTTTTCATTAGTTTATATGGATTAATTAGTGACATCTGGTTTCACTGAATACTGGTCCTCTGTGTTTTATGTTCTGTCTTATGCACTGAAAATATTACAAACACTAAAGTGTGCATCGTTGAATAACATAATTCTACCATTGGCAACAATTGCTTAAATTCTCGTATCTACAACCCTTTTTTGTTTTGTAGGGAAAATTTGAGGCAGGTTCAGAGAGTGACTCAGAAGATGAAGCCTTCTCACCACTTCCAACAGAAGAAGCTGAATTAGGTGACCACAAAGGAACATTTGGAAAATGTAGATATGTTTACTATGGAAAACATTCTGAGGGGAACAGGTTCATTCTCAATAATGACCTTTGATGACAATTGTATATTTAGTTTTTTGGTAACACTAAGCATTCTGAGTTTTGCTTAAGAAATACCACTATGTTTGCTGTGTAGGCAAAACACATTTTGTCTTTGGAAAAGAAAAGTAATAAGTTCAATATTCAGTTAAAAACAATACTTACCTATTCTACAATTGTGGTCACCAAATCACTTAGGAAATATTGCCTACCCATTTGCAGTATCTTTTGAAGAAAAATTGTTCTTTTGAGTTGGCTGGTAAAATTATTTTAAAGCACATTTAGATGTGTTTTCTCCATTTCATGTGGATCAGTTCTCTATCAAAGGTGAAATTTGTGTGCATTCTGAATTATTGTTTTTCTTTAATCAGGGAGGCCGGAAAATATTTCTGGGTGGAGGGGCAGTAGAGCTTGAGATATATTGGCAATTTTTTATGATTGTATTTCCACTATTATCATTGATGCAACAACATTAATATCATAATTCAGCAAAAATGTTGGGGGGGGCACAGCCCCCTCTTCCCTTTGCACAGGTGTGCCTTTTAATGTAGAAGCAAGATCATGTGATCTCTACCTGTGTGAAAATGGCAGTTTGTTAATTACTTGAGACACTGCAGTGTCATAGTTACTAGATGGCACATAAATGTTTACTTTAAAATTGGCCTCAAGTCCTCCTTTTTGCCTTTTTGCCTAGGGCATCCAAGTATTTAGTTACTTGTATGTCAGCTACTAGGATTCAAGCCTTTTATGGCAAATCTTGCATATCTCAGTAAATTGTTGATAATTGGGAACAACTTAAAAATATTACCCTGCATTGTTCTTCCTACTTGCTGGTCATTTCATATTTTCTTGTATCATAATTAAAAAGCATTAAATCAATTTGATATTATTTTTCACAGTTCAGCTACTTTTCACTAGTATATTGTGTATCAGTCTCAAAAGTTGTAAGTGTCTGTAAGACATTACACCCATTGTTATACTATCAAATCTATCAGGTGCAATTTCTAAATTATTAGACAATTAACTATTTAATCGCTTTAGTATGTTTTTCTTTTCACTTTTGAAACATCTGTATAAATTGCTTTTGAGTAATTTGTGAGCAAATTCGTTGTTGTTAACCATTTTGGCAATTATATACCAATTTTTGCCTATTTCTGTTGGTTCTCTTCACTAAGAGCAATCAAAAGGGCTTGCAAAGGTTAAATATTGGCTTGGCATCTTCATTACCTGAGATACCTAACCTCACCACTATTATGATCCAAATTTTTTTTTCTAATTCTTAAAATTCAAACAGAAAATCTGGTTGTGTGAAATTTTTTGCTCGTCTCCCGAAAAGCTTAAGAAGGAAATTGTACTCAAGTATTGCAGGCCATAAACCCTGGAGATACCTTGTTCTTTTTTCTTTCAATGCTACTACATGCTGAAGACTTGCAACTAAGCATGAGAATGAGTATGGACGAGGGCGCTTGTACCATAAATCCTTTTAGCCCCCTTAGCCCCTTCCTAATTTGGGATGTTTTAGAGGGGCTTAATTGAAGTGGCCTGGAGCATATGGGCAGGTTGCTGATGAAAATTCCAAAGAGAAAACATGACCCCATTTGTGAGGATATTTAAGCTCAATTACCTGAAAAGCAGCAGTAGCGAAAACTGAACGCATCTTCCACTGAATGTTTTCGCATGGGAGACAATTTTGGCTTCTGACCTGTCTTGGTTGCACGGTCAGCCTCTTTCCCATCCAACTTTCGTATAGAAAAACGAGAAACATTACGTTACGTGGAGCAAAAACACAAACACATATTTTTGTCACAAAGTTGGTTAGATGTTAAAATATTACTAGCGAAGATACTACACTATTTAAAAATTTTTTTGGATTGAGGCAATCTGTTATTTGAATATCAATTGGTTTGATTTTGGGCATATAGGAAAAAACATGGTGAAAATAATTGACGGGGAAATCGTACAAGATGATGACCCACGGGCGATTGAGTGGGAAAGACAGCAACGACAGGGACAAGGTTGGAATGATCCACGTCTTAGAAACAGTAGAAATAACTCTCAGCAACAGTCAGCAACGCAATCACCTGGTGGTGCGTTTGGAAGGATGGGACAAGGCCCGATGGCACAAGGACAAGCGAATCCCCAACAAGGGGCATCGCCGTTTCAGGCACTAAACGAAAAGCTCAGTGATTTTGGACTAAGGCCGTGGAATGTTGGAGATCATGTAATTGAACCGATATTTCAAGTAGCGCTTATTTTAGCACTTGTGTTCTTTGGATTTCAGGGACTTATCGTTGTAGGAGTCTTATGGTATATGTTTGGAAGGACCCCAAGGCATGCATAGTATACGTATAGAAGTTGTATTTTTACCTTAATTTAGGATCTAAAAACTTTTTCTTATGACAATTAAAACATTCCGTCCAGCTATCAAATAAATTTTATTAATCATCTAGGTAAAATTTCACTTTAAAAATGTATAAATAAAATCACAAGTGTTCAGAGAGTTTTGTCTACAATGTAGCTTTGATAGAAAAATGCCTTAAGCATTTTTTATCTTTCCCATTGATTCTTTGATTATTAATCTACATAAAATCAATTGTTTGTGTCCAGTTCTTCTGTCTGTTTTGCAATTCAGATTTGAAATGTATTCACAATTCAGACAAAGGAACTGGACATACTTTTAAACGCAATTGATGATATTCAGATGAATAGTAGTGTAACTGAACCAAACTCTTTCAAAAGAAAAGGACATCAATTGTGCAGGTCAATAAAAAGTTATTTTACATTAATTGTAGCAGACTTTATGAAATATAAAAAATGTGTTATGATGTCATAACTATCATTTTGCCCCCTTTTCTGTGAGGCCACCTTCTTTGCAGGGTAAATATTGACAAAGCAAGTACCATTAGAAAGCCAGTTCTTGTTACAGAAATTATTTTCCTAGGCCAACCTATATGAAAGTACAATATGGCTAGTTTTTTATTCTCATCAGGCAAAGAATGAGATACAACTTTTTGTTTGGGGGGGGGGGGGGGGGCAGCCCTGATAATTAAGTGTAAAACAGCCATATATTACAAAATAAAAGTACTTTATTTATATATACTACTTAAGTTTTTTTTGGAACACCCCCCCTTGGTATCTCAGTCAGGTCCTTATTTGCTGTAGGGTGAACTGAAGGTGAAAAACCAAATCAAGAACTGAACAAGACTCAATTAGGTGATTGTGTTTTAGTTTTAGTTCATGAGGTCCACATGAGAACATACAAGGGGTTCACTAGTTTCCAACCACAGTTAATTACCAATTCAATTAACATGCTTTCCTGTGGTTGTTGAAAAAACGCACCATGTTACGTTAAGAATAATAACTCAGATAAAACTCAATAGAGGAGATTGTGTCTTTGAAAGCTATCACTAATCATTATTTTAACTCTTCGACATATAAAAATAAATCCAATTCACAAAAAATGTGATAAAATTGAAGCAAAAACTACATGTTTTCTTCTATGCCTGTAACACTTTCAAGAACACGATGCTTATTGCCTTTCCATCCCCATCTGGAAAAAATTTCTTTACAATATTTGCTTTTCCAGTGATGATGTATTCCTATTTCTAAACTTCAGACAGAGAGAAACATTTATAATAAAATATGGTACCTTAAAAAGGAAAACTAATCTCTGTGAAATACTAAGCTAAATGTGTCATTTAACTATAAAAAAGTCTCCTCCCTACCAATACTTTATATTCTGAATGTTAATGACCCTAAACTTGTGACATTTATCAAGGAAGCGAATGGCCCTTAAGATACAGAAAAACAGATTGTGATTTATTATAAATTTTCACTATTTAGACTAAGTGCTTAAATAGCAGAAGGTGCCTCTTTTGTTTGATCTGATGTTCCATTTTGGTGCTCCAAAGATTGCTGTGACTTCTGCCTTGCAACTTTGGCCTGTGGATATATAAAAATGCTTAGATCAACTAGTTTGTTCCACTTAAATTCCACTCATTCATCAATGATTGAATTCAGCAATAAAGGTTTTAAAGGCATCTTGTCATGCTAAAACAAAATTTGTTGAGTAATAATTTTTACGCTTGAAAACAAGGGGTTAGCTTGAGAGATATCAAATGAAGGTTCTGTCAAAAGCCAGTTATAAACCATAAAATAGTTATCTGTTTATGAGGAAAAAGGAGAAACTTACAATTTTTTCTTAATACTTTCATTCAAATTGTTGAAATATTTGTATAATTTCACCATTAAAATTTCTTTAAATATAGCTTTAAATATAGTTATTATCATTGGTTTGCATACATCTTTTAGCATTTTGTGTGTATATTTTGTTATGATCACCATGGATAAAAGATAAAAAAGATGAACTGAAATCAAAATAAACTACAGTGATCTTCCCAAAAGTAAATTACATCCCTGCAAAGTATGTCTAGTTCAGGCTCGTTGCTAGCTATTGTAATCAAAGGAGGTTTCCAAGTACCATTTGCTGACAAATTGGGTAAACCATCCTTTATTTGCTGACAAGTTTAGAATCTGCAGACTTAGCGTGGATTGATGACAAATAACTCCTCATTTTAACAATGGAATTTTTCTTCATGTGGGGTCTCTTTAGCGACAGGCCTGGTCTAGTTTCCTTCACTTTATATCTTCAAATTTGAAATGTGCACATTTAAATTGTTTATATGCTTCATCAAAAGTGAAACATTTCTCATTTATTCAAATTTCATCAAGGTTTATTGTGGGAACTTCATATTCTCATGTGGCTTACTTTCACCAGTCATATCAGGTGATGAAGCGATGTTACTTTTATTGCGTTTTTCCCATGCTCCAAAAGGACCACACAAATAAACATGCAACAGTGTCTAACTTAACATATGGAAAATAATTTAAATTGATTATTTACAGAAAACAGAAAAACGTGAGATAAATGCAAGGACAATGGAGAATCTACATTTTAACAGGGTTTTGAGATGACCTTTAGGCACAAAAAATTACAAGGTGAAAAATAAAATACTGAAATTCTGCAACAAAAAGATTTGTAGCTCAATTCCTTAAATAACTTGGAAAGGCTTCAAAATGAAGAACGGGTGGTACTTGGTTCAGCAAGATCATTTGCTTAAAAGCTTCATTAAAAATCTAGGTCAGTTTCATGCTTATACCTAAATGATTTGAAAGGTATAAGAAGCTGTAAATAACATTTATATTTTAGCTATTGAATTTCAGGCAAAAGGGCTCCTATTTGTAGGATATGAAATTATTGTGCCAAATAAGTTGTTAATAAAGCTTACTTTCTTGTAAACAAATAAAACTTGAGATTTAATAGTTCAATGATTGATTAAAATTTTAAACCATATTACGTGTGAAGTCAAGATATCATTTTAAGCAACTAAAGCAAGCAAGGTAAATACCCATATCAAAAAGGTGTTTTGGAGAGTGAAGAAGCAGCTGAGTACCTCTAATATAAGAACTAATGAGTAGAAGTTTAGGACCCTATTATACACTAATATTTAATTTAAAAAAATTGAGAGCTTTACATATTATGTGTAGAATTTATAACAAGTCATTGAGATAAAGTTACTTAAAATTGATTTACTTTCACATCACAGCTTAATTTCAACTAAAACTATTTGGTTAGATGCTTTAATCTTTGTTACACTAAATGTTTGGACAAAGTTGCATTACCAGAGCTTAAATGGTTATTCATCAACAGTATAATGACCTGGACTTTTCATAATGCATAATTGTAATATGGATACACAAGTCATTTTACAACATACATGCTTTAACAATAATTTAATATGTAATTCATGTGCTTTGCTATAAGCTAGTTTCTAGTTATTGCTCTTCTGGATGACATTGTTACACCGAGCATTGTCTTCTACAAAGAAATAAAATGCTGGCTTTAGAAATGCAACCTACTTGAAAAATCCCTCTAGCATTAATATGAAAAAATGATAACATCTTAGAATAAAATGGACTATGCACTGGAGCATGAAATTCATGCAGATTTTGCCTTTTTTCAACAGATTACAAATTTGTTTGCATAATTTAAAGCTACCGCAAGGCAGATTTCAGTTTTTTTTATGGTCAATGTTAAACATAACTTTTAATATATGCAGACAACAAATAATGTTAGAATTACATTAGACAGTTAAATATTTTCATCTACACGGAAAAAAACTGATGGAAATTATAACTGCTTATTGATATTTTTAGAACTTCATTTTTTGTAACTAACAAACCATTTTATAAAAAGAGTTTTGTGTCAAACTAAAAATTTAAAGATTCTGGAGTCTGTGGTATGTTGCTTTCTGTAATTTTGACAGAAACAAAATTTGAAGAAAAGATTTAACTCTTATAACAAAGTTTGAAAAAGATTTATTTGAAACTTGAAGTTCAAGGTTGTATTTAATAACAAAGACTGTCTAGAGGGTCTTTGAAAATGATGACATTGTGAAGAAGACTTCAATGAAAGTTTCTATAATTGGCACTTTTTTCTGATAACTTATTACAAAAAAATAATAAAAATGATAATATACTTTTACAATCACTATTCGAAGCCTTGAACTAAAAATATGAGTGGTTTTAAGAAGGTGAAGCTGTTAAAAGAAAAAATATGTAATCGGTAAGAAGTGTTTCAAAAAATTTCAAGCTTCAAGTGATGAGTCAATCACCAAAACTTTGTTTGCTTGATAGTATTTGAGCATCACTTGACATCAAGAAACAAAGTAAACTTGCAATGAAAATATAGAGCAATTCATACACTTGCCTTAATGGCCCCAGTTGTGGCCCACATTTTCTCTTCCATTGAATGAAAGGTAGGTGATTCCCTGTAAATGAGCAACAAATTTCAAATTTTTATCACCATTAGTGGCTATTGATAATTAACAGTCACCTATGATGCTTGTTATGGGGCTTGTGACATGCTGTTTAAGGCACAGTTTAACATGCACATTAGCAATTTCACTATGCATCTCATATTCATACCTTGAATCCTCAAATTGCCCCCCTCCCTCAAATAAGCCCCTACCCTAAAACTACAAATTGTCAATAAGCCCCCCCTTGAATAAGCCCCCACTGCTACCGTAAATTTTCAAATTGGACCCCTCAATTTGATGATTTTTGCCATCTGAGGTCGCCTATGGCGTTTTATTGAATTACCACAACAAATTCATACTTATGGTAGTAATTAATTAAATGCTCATAAAGAAATTTCTACTAAAAAACAAGGTATTTCAATAATGTCTACAATAATTCTATAAGCCCCCTCATATAAGCCCCCCCTTGAATAAGCCCCACCCAAAAATATCAAAAGTAAATAAGCCCCCAGGGGACTAATTCGAGGATTTACGGTATATGAAGTAAATACAAACACTTTAACAAACATCTTTTCAAAGTATTCAAGATTTTTGGGCAAGATTTCTTAGAAAGATGAGAACCTAAATTTCATCAAAAGGTAGTATTGGACAAAATCATGTGTTTGAATTTTAATAGCTGGTATAAACTTATGATGTGACAACTTAGGATATATATAAAAGGTTCAAATTGACAGGAAAATATCAAAGCGATTACAAAAGAGCCATTACCTTATATCCTGCCATTTCTTAGCAGTTGCATTTCCAAAATTCTTTAGAGCCGTTGATGTTTTTTCTCCTGCAGCACCCAGAGTTTGCTTTGTACTTGCAGAGGCAGCTGATAGCTTGTTGTATCTGAAAGAAAATATTTATAAAGAGACACAAAAATCCAACATATTTTTATGGTTTATGCAGTAAAGAAAAATGACACAGCAAGTTATAAAAATTTTAACTACAGTTTAATTATTCAAAATAGTTTCTGAGGCAGTTTCTTGACAAAAATTGCATGTTTGGTGTATATATACTCAATATACTCAAGAAAATCAGCATGCAAAGTGGGTCATTAACTACCTTATTCTTGCCATATTTTCAAACAATAAACAATATAAAAAACCAAATATTCATTAACGAAACTTGACATTTAATCATAACTGCCTGCTAATGACATTGTTTTGAGTGAAAAAAAGCAGGATTATAATTACTCTAGGTTGAAAATCACCTGAATAGGAGATTGTATTTTTGAAAGAACTCCTATCTTTGCATAAAAAGATACATCAATATTTTATCAGTTATTACAATAAAACCTACATTTCTGAATTCTGATAGGCTTGATACTTTTCACTTAAACCATCTTTGAACTGAGACCATCTTGTCACACCCAGTTCTTTTCTTAGTGCAGAAAGATGAGCTTCTTTCCTGAAAACTGCTTGCTTCAGAGTCTGGACATCATCTTCTAGCTGAAAAAATAGTCGATGGAATAAATGGTCTGCAGCATCACGTGGCTCAGAATTAATTTAGCAAATAAAGATTATCTAGCTAGTTGCAAGTATATTTCCATACGGAGCTTCAAAACTGAATTGGGTTACTGAGCGCTATGTTCACAGATACATAGCCTTCTAAACTTATTTTTCAATTCTAATTTATTCCTTGTGAAATTCATCAGAGACGGAGCAATTTTAGGCTTTGTAAAGAATTTTTTTCTTCTGGGAAAGACTGGATTTTGGTGACGATTCAATAAAGAAAGCCAGCCAAAGACTTAAACCTGGTCTTCACCACTGAAAGATTTTCGATTAGGAAAAATCGTCTTAATCCTGTTGATCACCTACGTGTACCAAAAATCAAAACACAGAAAACAAACACATTGACCTGTGGTTTTCCATCTGCTATTATAAATCATACACGCCCGTAAAATAACAAAATGGTACCTTATAAAAAATTTTTCTAGGGTAACAGATACTATTTCTAAACAGAACTCGTTATACCTCTTTGATTTCTTTTCTGATTTTTTCCTTTCGTTGCTCAATGGCGGCCTCTTCCTCTTCCGATTTAATTGATGTGTCCAAGTCGACCTCCTGTGTCGCCTCAGCTCCTTGCTCATCGATGCCTTCAGCAGAATTCAATCCTTTAGCAGTCCCATCCATTTCAGAACGTTTCCAAATAAACCATTAAATTTAAGTTCTTCGAGCCTGCTAATTCCTCAAGCAGATTTTTTCAAAAACGGAATGTTTTCTCATCATAATAAAACGAGTCTCGTTTCCATATGTTCACGTGATTCTCATAGGATTTTCTATGCGCGCGCGGGAATATTCAAGCTGTTTGTAAACAAAAGGCTTCCTTTGCTTTGATCATTTGGAAGTTGAAATTGAAGCGAGGGACATGCCCGGGGTTGGCAGGAAAGTGAACTGATGTGCAGAAAACCTTTTTCATAAAGAATATGATAAGCATTCAGTACCCTTTCACCTAAAAATTATGCCAAAATCATACCCTGTCCCATAAAAGTTTTGCCAAAAATATGTCACAATTATGCCAAAATAAACCAGATCCAATGATATTTACCATTAGCAAATGTAACTGGAACATGCTCTTTCTAAGAAAACTCCAAAAAACAGAGTAAGCTATTCTCATACATTTCTTGTTTATAAATGTCAGTAATTTTGATACCCTGGGCTAGAATTTTTATGCGATTCATAAAACACAGTCGCATAATTTTTATTCTAAAAAAGATACCATGTTCTGCAGCAAATCCCTCTTATTGAAATATTGCAATTCATTCAGGTCAAAGAGAAATGCTTAAGGCCAGGGGCTGGGATAAGAGGGCCTGGAAATAACCTGTTCTTGTGATATTAAATCCCATTCCACTCACACCACCAACTGTCATTAGAAAAGGTTGAGCTTCTCTACTTTTGATATCCTTCTTGAAAGGATAGGAAAAGGAAATAACGTCAGAGGAAAACAAACCCAGTTTGTCATAAAAGGCCATGTCCTACCAAGTTTTGTTTTTCAAATGCGTGAGATTTATGCTGCCTAATAAGTTCCATGGTTTCTATGTTCCTCTCTTCTTGATTTTATGGCTCTGTAAAAAGCATCTTCAGATTTTTTTAGCTAAAAGAACTTCACATTAGATTGCAAACTCTGTTTACAGTCACATACAATTCAGATGCCCTTGCCCTGCTTGGTATTACAACTCTTCATTTGATGTGACTCTTACTATAGTCTACTGTAAATCAAAACTTCATAACCCTAGAGATGCCTTTTTGTGTACTGGATTTAGACAGTATTTCAAAACTTCAATTTCCAAATTCTACCAAAAGCAATAAGTTTAAATTTAGTATCCTTGCAACAAATTTTACATTCAGTGTCACAGTGTTTTCAAGCTTCAAAGTTATACTATATAGATGCAAAGTGACATTAACCAAACATTGAGATTTGATTTGATAATCAAGCAGAAAGTAAAACAACAATTAGTCCTTTTGTTTCCAAAATTCAAAGAGATAAACCTACAGGCTGGCATGCAATCAAAATAACGAATAGAACTTTCACTATAGTAACCACTGCAAGAAGGCATTATAGGCAAACTGGAAAATATGGTGAGCTAAAACAAATTTGAATAGAACAGTGTAGGAAATAAAATTTTGTACCTTTGACACACTTCATATAAATCACAAAAAAATACCACCCATAATTTTTTTGAATTACTAGTACCAAAATCTGACCACACTTCACAGCTTAGCTATGATATGATTACTAAGACAGTCAAAAATAGATGTTGAAGATTCAATGCAACCATCAAAGTTTGATGAGCTAAAACTGTCACCTCCTGCAATTATTAAGGGAGACTCATTCAACACTATACAACCTGGAGTGCCTTCAAAAGGCTTGTACACTTGTGAAAACCTCCAACGCTGACATTTTGTTGAAGTAGGGTCAGGAAGGAATGGCAAAAGTTTCTTTAGATTTGAACGTATGGATGATTCAACATTTTCAATGCTCTCATCAAGATGTTTTAATCCATAAGGAACACTAGTATGCACAACAATTGAATTCCCATTATCAGTACCTGTAAGAAAATATGACAAAACATAAACCTTCAATTTAAAAACTGTACATCATTGACCAATTGTATTGTAAATAGGGGTGTATTTGATCAGGTTTTTTAATATGAGTCTGGAACATATTCTAAATAGGAACCTGCTGGATTATTCAGCCATCTATTGAAGTTTTATCTGAATTAAGTTATGGCATTAAGCTAAGTTGTAGCAAAAAGAATGAAAAAGAAAATTTTAAACATGTGAACTGTCCTCCTGCCTTATTATGGTAAGCAAATTTTATTTCAAATCTTTTAACATTTTCTCATAGCACTGACAAAGAGAAGAGGATACCTATCCTTCATTGATGCTTTTGTATACAACTTATTTACAAGAAATATGTTTCTAACAAACACTTATGAAACCTTATTATACCAGATTTCATGTACACCCCTAATTGTTATTAATGCTTATAGTTATGATTGCAACCCTGACTTAAGGTCCTAATTTAATCTCATTCAATTTGCATTTAAATCTCTATTTTTGTCGAAGTTCTAAGACCAGTTTCCTCCAACCAAAATAAAAGCCTCAGCCCAACATTACTAACCAAAGCCAAATATCTACTAGCACTTAAAGAAGATAAAGCTTTTTCCAGTTCTACATGCAAAGTTAGCTGAATAACAACAGATGTCTGAATGATGTTATACCTCTTCCCCTCTTTTTGTTGTCAATGCCAATAAACCTGACACACTCATTATCTGTGACATAATTGCAATCCCAATCTGTTTCTATTGAGCTTGTGTTGTCATAAAACAAGCCAAGTGCATATCTTGAAGAATAAACAACACTTTCCAATTCTGGTCTTTGAGCCTTGAGATGATGCTGAATGTCTCCTTTGAGCTGAAGTAGCTGTGGTGCTGGTATTGTAAATACAACAGCATCTGAAATGACTGGCTCTCCACCTTCCTTAAAATTCAAATTGCAATTGCCATTTGACAAAGATGATACATCCACTCTGTCTACTGTCTTCTGATACATTGGTATCAAGTCTTAAGAAACAAAAGAGAATAGTTCTTTAAAAGAAAAATATATTTCCTTTTGTCTGGGTCTACATGCTGCAATGCCAAGAAAAAGGAAGACTTGGTATACTCATGATCGGGTTTTTTATACCAACCTTGTTACTTTAAATGGTCAGCAGGTCAAAAACTGCAAATGGCAATTCAAAAACTTTATATATCCTGGATTTATTTCTTTTGGAAAAATCCCTCTTGCTTTCATGATTACTTCTCTTTCAATGCAAATATTCACCAACACTCTACTAGGCAATCTAATCGCGGTAATTTGTTTTTGACTCATAGGAACAGTTTTCGGTATGGCCTGAAGTCTATTCGATATATGGGGGCAAAAATGTGGAATGACCTACCAGTAGAAATTAGAAATTCTCCTTCAAAATATTCTTTTAAAAACAATCTTAAAATATTTTTACAAAACAACATAGTAGTCAATGATGGTTTAAACTTAGTCTATAAATAGATGATATTTTTCTGTGGATGACTGATAGCAACTTACAGATGATTCTTTTACTTTTAGAACTAAAAAAATAAGCAGAACGCATCTAATTTACTAGGGGGTGCTTTCTCCTCGATTAGTTTATAAACTACTGAGAAAGTTTCCTCCTTTAAATAATTCCCTGTTTACAATACTAGCTTGTTTCTCCAATACTCTGTATTTGTTATGTTACGTTTATATTATTCAACTTCCTTTTACATTGTTTATACTTTTAAGCTTGGATTATTTCTAATTTGTAACAAGTGTATGTATCCAGTGGAATTTAAAATAATACTGAACTGAACTGAACTGAACTGAACTTTTCAAGTACAGAATACTAATGTATAGCCCTATTGTGTAGAGGTGATCCAATAACTTTTTTCTATAAAATGGTTAAGGAAAAAGCTAGCTTATTTTGCTGGCATGTAGACTTATTTACATCAGTATTTCTGACCTACAGATTATCTGAAATTTGCAAAAAATTCAGTGGCCTATAGAAGGATTAGGTTGTCATTGCTGAGCCAATAACACTGAGAGAAAAAGGGTTGTTCATACAATGTCCTGCTTTGGTGGCTTGACATACAATAGGCTCTCCTAATCTAACATCAAAAAGCAAACTACAAGGGGATATCACAAGTGCCATAAGTTCAATAATGAGCGGCCAATCAGATCAAAAGAACAAAAAAACTAACATCCAAACAGATTTTACCTGCCTCTTTGAGAAAGTGTTTGACAACAGAGTTTATTCCAGATGGTGCAACATAGTGTTTTGCATTTCCTCCAAATCTATTTGGACCAACTATTTTGCCTGAAAACTCCTTCAAGGTACCATCAGTCAACAACTGATTATAAAAGCTGAAAAAGAAAAATTGTTGCAGTCAAACTTATTCATATGACCAGCCAAATTTATATTTGTTTGTAAAACAATGCTGATAAAGCTACACAAGCCAAGAAAAATAAAAGTAAGCCCTCCCAGCTTATCATTAATTATCTATCTTATCTAATCTAAAACTGGCTAGACTGCAGTTTAGCGACCCACTTTTTTGTTTCCCTGGTCAAAAGTTGAATTGAATCACTACTACCTAGCAACGATGACACAAGCAACAGTGAGAATGAAGATTTGAAGAAACAAAGACATTTGTTTATAACTGGATATGGAGTAAAATGAATCAATCTATGATGAATTAACAGGGGTTTAGGGGTGGTAACCCTCAAGACAGCTAAAAAAAATCAAAGAGCGAAGTCATCCAAACTGATTTAATTCATCCAAACGTATAGCTGCAATTGTGCAAGAGTGAATCCTTAACTGGCTGAACTTCTGATATTCAAACTTTTGATTGTTTCAGAAGCCAGACTAGATCGAAAGGTTTGTAATTCAATTCAACTTCTGACCAGGGAACAGAAAAGTGGGTCGCTAAAGTGCAGTCGTACCCTAAAACTTCATATCTTAACCATATGAAGTAAGATACTTTGGAAACAAGAAAATTCTAAATTTTTATTCAACAAAATAAAAAATTTCTACCTATGTATTTAGAGTGAAACGCGCATAAAATATGACCAGCTCAGAACTGTCGAGACCAGACTATTCTTTCTTGGTAACGTTTTGAAAGAGAAAGATTTAAGCTTCCATAGTAGGGATTTCAATTTTTGATCACTGAATTTACTTTCTTGGTACATGGTTTGAGGCCAGTCTGCAGAGTATGGCACTTTTCGACGAGATCTCCGGTGTGCACGAGCAAAAAGCCTGGTGTGATGGTGTGCACCACCAAAAATGTCTGGTGTGCTGGTGGTGTGCACCGACTATTTTTCCCTGTTGTGGTTAAAATTTGTGAATTTGCATTTCACCGTAAAAATGCGTGTGAAGTATACTGTTGAAGATAGCGCAAGTTTTTATTTGTATATTTGTCAAGTAAGATTCATGATATCTCAAATTGTTCATACACAACTGTGCTTTTTTTTATCAGCTGACATTTTCTATGGGACCACACCAAGCCACACCCATCTTAGTTGCCACACCCATCTAAGTTGCCACACCCAAAAATACGGGTGTGCAACAGGTTTTGCACAAAAATATCTCCGGTGTGCACATGCCATACTCTGCAGACTGGGTTTGAGGCCTGAACATTTTAACAAAGTATCCCTGAGAACACGACTTGATGATTTAACTGAATTACGTTTTATGCTTCTCTTGATTTTCGGGGGTTGCTGAGATATACTGAGCGCCAAGATCACATGTCAGCTGCGGATTTGAAGGTGACCTGGTTGTGCTCATCCTTCCACCGGCACCACGGCTTTTGTCGAGTATCGTAACCATAATGTCATCCTGGAAGGCTTTTTTCAGTCTGCAACCTGTTATGCATCCTGTCAGGCCTGCTCCAACTATTGTTATTCGATATGGTGACATTATTTGAGACAGTTTGTTACCTAAAGTTTAGTGTTTAGAAAACTTCTGTCCCTTCAAGGTTTGTTGTTGTTGCTCTTAGTGTTGTTATTGTTGTTGCTTTTGCCCGTTGGCAGTAGAGCACAGAATAGAATTTCTATCCTGTGGTGGGGGCATTATTCTTTTTTATAGATCAGTGGTAAGGGGGGGGGGGGGGGGGTATCTCCGCAAAATTGTACAAGCATTTTTATTTTAAAACCAAAGATGTTTACTTAACAAAATTGTAACACAACAAAAAACTAATTAAAAAATTCCTTTCTGAAATTCATCTAGGATTGAAAATTAATTCATCATCACGTCCGCTTCATCTCATCTCAAAATCTTTTATTTGCAGAGCCTGATGTTTGGAGCTAAAAGGCATTTACTCTTAGCTTATCAGTTAAACTGTACTCAGGCTCTATAGAAACATCAATTATGGTATGGTTTATACTTGTTCCTTTGTGGGAGACCCAGTACTGTATAGATTACGTCATATACTGGACGTGGTCAAGTGACATCTTATTTCTTTTGTATAAGCACGTTATGTTTACAGAGTCAGTGTTGTTGGTGACTAAGCGGTAATCGGTATGTAATTCTGTACATAATTATGCTTCAATATACGCTAAAGCTGCAAGATAGATATTATTCCTTTTTGCACTTCTGATCCACAATGTAAACTACACGTTGGGCGCCATATGTTGTACCTCTTTTTCTGGTTCTTGGGACAGAGACAATAAAGACACTTCGATTGCATTTGAATTTTTATGGATCACTTACTATTGACATGGGCCAGGCATATGTGAACGCTTAACGCACAGTATAAAACAATGCCTTTTGAAAATTGTAGGCAGAGCAATCTAAAGTTATGTCGAATTATGTGCTACCTTTGTTGAGATAGATGGGGTTATCAATCTGAGACCATTAGCGAACATTTTCGATGAAACTGAAGGTGTCTCTTCTTCCTTGACCTTAACGCCCTCCCATATGATAAATGGAAGTAATTTGTTTCAGAGGCCAAGTAATAGGTTTGGAGAAATCATCAGAACTTACGAAACATTCTCTTAACATGCCAAGTATCATTTTGGATTGTTGTGGCAGTTCAGTGAACCATGGAAGCGAGAGTATGTCTCTAGCCTTATTGAGGCTTTCAAGTAGAAACAACATACTAATTTACCATTACTGTCTGTAAGAGATGTCGTTGTTTGACGAGAACACAAAGCGCCCATTCTGGAAGGTTTGCAAGTTGGAACTTGGAAGAACTTTTACAGGACGAGATGGCAATGTTTGAACTGCAAAGGTAAAGGTACCAACAGACAAGGGTGGAAACATTTTTACTGAACCTTTATCTCATATTGTTCCAGTTGAGGTAAAATCAAAACACTCAACTGAAACTAAGACTGACGCCCCATTTGGTACCACATCAGCGCATGCGGGCAGTTATGGCAGCGCAACCGCAGCAACTAGTAGTCCTTTAGTATAGTAAGTAGGCCACTACGCAAAGCGGCTACAGTGGGTAAATTGGTTCTTAAACATTATAGTTTTGCTTGTGTTATGTTAATCGTTATGTCACACCCTCTGATAAGCATAAAATGCCTACTCCCTTGAATCAAAATCAAGGCATATTGTATGTGAAAATGACCTTCAGATCTAGGATGCACATAAAATGAGCAAATTATTCGATTTCTGCTTTTCATAGTTAAACAAAAGTAACAACAATTTTATTGGAATTTAGTATTAGAAAAAAGAACTAGAATCGATCAACGGGCAAAACACGTTAATTGTAAAAACTTGAGTTCGCAACACTAAATTAGCATTTAAACTTACTAATGACCCACAAATCTCACGTCACACGTCCAGGTAAACAGTTGGTTTAGAGACCCTGCCCCCGCCCAACCTCATAATCCTCCAAAGCCCTTTAAATTCTACGGGGAAACTCCTAGAAAAATATTCTTATTCCCCATCCCCATCTTTATGAATTTTCTTTAATGAGACTGGGTACATTTCGACAAAATATACCTTGGTACACAAGTTTGCAAACTGTCTGGCGAAAATAACTACAGATCAAATATAAAAATTCAATTAACTTCAAAAGAGACAGAGAACAATTTAAATATTTCTCTCCCAATAACAACAACTGATGGATCATGCATGGTATACAATGATCGAATATGGCTTAAGCAATTTTGAAAATTTGTTTCCAGGAAAAACATTTGTAGCATCAGTATGAGCATGGCGGCCACAAAGGACCTTTCTTGAGGTTTGAAATCAAAAGGGGTATGCTCAGCATGCTTATGCTTTTTATCGAAATGACTTTGCTGCACTAGAATGAGAAAATAAAAAGTAAACACGTAATACGGAAAACATCCTAGATAGACGAAAGTTCCCGCAAAAAGAAAAAATTAAAAATCGCAAAAGGTGGCTTTCTCTAAAAGCAAGCACACACCTATTTTAATCCTTGACTTTCATTATCTTTCCAAAAAATAGTAAGAGTGTTAAAGAGCTTGAAACACAGGCCGCAGGAAAATGCCTAGTGTTTTTCAGGAGAGATCCATAAAATAAATGAGAGAAAGGCTTGGCAATAATGATCGTTAATGAAAATTTAAAGCGACAACTGTAAGAAAGAGAGTCAATGCTGAACATGCAACAAACGATGCCAAGGATGTTTTAGCTTTAAACGAATCAGGCCTCTATTGGAAATGCGGGCGATATGCCGTGTCACAGAATTTATTATGGACGAAACACAAAATTCTATGGGTGGGCATAAAAACAGAAAAATTAATATCAAAATGAAATAATAGTTCTATCACTTTATCTTGTTAATATTTAACGTAATAAAGAAGTTTTGAATAAGAACAGCCATGTAACGCTGGGGATATTTTACGCCCACAATTTGTTTCCCAAGAGAGACTTGATAGTGTAATGGAACGATTAATTTTCCTAGCTATAAATATAGTTAGAACCTTGCAAATATCATACATTGATAGGGTCTAATGGCCTTACTCCATTCAAAATAATAGCTCTATGGTCTAAAGATCGAAATTTTTGGTACATGTCACACATGCATGGACTCTAAGAAACAGTCTAAATGTGCCAATTGTTTGATTGACTTGTAAACATGCCTAATGTGATTTGTGCTACAATATGTGCTGTTATCCAATTATCTCATTTTAAAAATACCGAGAAAACTTCCTTACATTCACCTAAAACTTTATTGGTCGATTTTTACTCCACCACAAATAAGGTTACAAAAAATAAAAAAATTACTCGAGCAATTTTCGGTTAGAAATTATTCGGTAGAGACTTCTCTCTAGAAAAGCTCTAGTACCAAAGACAATTTGTTTATCAACTGCATACATTTTTGCATGGTGCATATTGCTTTACAGCTCTTTCAGGTAAGACAAATCCAACAGGCTTGTTTTTGCGCCACTCGTCAGTGCCATCGCAACAGTCACAAATTCCATCATTCACAAGTGATGAAAGGATGTAAGATTGGTCTCCCTTGCAGAAAAATCTACGAAAAACAGTTTGGATTAAAATTTAAACTTACGTTGTAATTGATGGTTAAGATCCAATAAGGGCATCAATACCAGCTTTAAGCACATAAAAATGTTGATTTGTACGAATGAACAAAATGGAATTAAACACGAATAAAACATGATGTCGTGCTGCTGAAGCTGAGGTATCCTTGTTTCCTCGAATGAGGGCTTAAATGAGGGGACCACTTACGAAGGTGAGGCTGCGGCTATACCAAACATTTTGTTGTCTTTTGGCACAAAGGAATATTTTTCAGCTAAATGGGTAAGGGTAAGAGGTGAACGCAGACGACTGGAAATGACCTCTTTAACATTTTTTTCAACTTATTCCACTCTAAATTTCTAACAAGACTTTTGCGTATTTTACACAACATAATTGACCTATGTGGTACTCCAGTCAGGAAAATGGCAGCTGATACATGAGTGCACAATATACTTAAATCATAACAATCAAAGCTAAAATACTGAACAAAATGTCTTTAAGTGTCTATGCAGCGAAATTTTATTTCCTACTTTTATTGAGAATTATACTTTCCCATCTTTCCGACACGTTTGACACCAAAATTGTCATAATTTGACCAGCGAAAGTGTGTTTAGTCAGAGTTTGAAATTAGGCAGTACTTGCGAAAACCAGGGCCAGTTTGTGACGTCACAGTGATGAGTCAGGTCGACAGCAATCAGTCTTTCTTTAGTGCACGCGTATAAAAGTTGGGTTTTTCTGTTAATTTTTAAACATTTTAGTGTATATCGGAACAACGATTGATGTAGGCACTAAAAGTAAATAAACCATCCAAGAACAAACGTGTCTTTTCGGGTTTTGTCAAAACCCAGCGAGTCCTATTTAACGAGTGGAGGACACCAAGCCAGATAGAGAGGAGAGGCAGTTGTTTTCAGTGGAACTAAAATTACTTATAAATTAACATGCTTATCAGGAACCACGCCACCGAGGGAGCCGGAGGGCCATGCCCCCCCCCCCACTTTCTTGCGAAGCAAGTAGCTTTAAAGCTGCATTAAAAGAGGAAAAGCCTTGGTCCCCTTACTTTTGCTAGCCTTGCCCCCCCCCCCCCCCCCAACTTTCAAAATCGTGGCGTAGGCCCTGCTTATACATTAAAGTCAAAATGGCGAAGGGAATGTTTTATGGTATGTGATGCCGTGAATGACGTAGGGTGATACATGACGATGGCATGCTCGATGAACTAGTTGGTAGTGAGTGTAAAATGGCCTAAGAATGGTCACTACAATATAATACGCGGGTGTATCTATAAATGATAACGAAAAAACCATGACAGGGCCCACGCCCCGGAAGAGGGGGTGGTTGGCCATGGTCCCCCACTTTTTTGCGAAGCAAGCAGTTTTAAAGCTGTAGTGAAAGGGGAAAGAAGTCTTGGTCCCCTACTTTTGCTAGCTTTGCCCCCCTCCCCCACTTTTCGAATTCGTGGCGTTGGCCCTGGTGGCAACTAAAGTTCTGTGACAGACAATGAATTGGAGACGGACTACGGAGTTGTGAATTTGGGTACGGACGATCTAGGGACTAATAATTTAGAATCCAGTTAAAAATCAATTGCATGTGACTGAGATATGATAATACTGTCAATAAAGGTCTAGGGCAAAGTACCCCTGTCAAAAAATAGAAAAAGGGAGCAAATTTTAGTTGGGGTGTATATCCTATCATTTTCAGCTTATCAGATTGTCACTTGTCGCAGAGTTTCATGTTATTGTACTTGCTTACAGCTGAGATATTGCAATATTGCCGCTAGAGTCTTGGGGCAAAGTACCCCAGCTAAAGATAGCTGAAGGGGGCAATTTTTAGTTGGGGTCCATATCCTATCTTTTCAGCTTATCAAACTGTCCCTTAATGTAAAGTTTCATGCTAGTATCACAATTTGCACAATTCAACCTAAAAGTGACTTAACAGCCTGACTAAAATTTCTTTGCCTTGACTCATCACTGTGATGTCACAGCAGGAAATAAAATTTCGCAATGCAACTGCAAAATGTAAATACTTTAACACTTAATAGATAAAGAACCATTTAGCTTATTGGAATTCTGTTTTTTGTCAAAGAACAAGGGAGAAGGATTCTATAGATTTCTTTTAAAATGTTGGAATGGTAAATTTCGCTGCATGGGCACTTTGGAGGCATAGACACAACAAACTATTTTAAACTGGAATCTTTAAATGTTTAATAAGTCTATTCATCTCATCAACAAACCTGCCATTGATACATGCAGATGTTCCAGGCTCATCACTTCCATCATCACAATCGCAGAAATTATCATTTATGTAAGTCTGTGGAAATATTTGCTTGCCATCCAAACATTTGAATTTCCCATTGAGTTTGGAATAATGTGAAGACATTTCTGGACCAACTCCATACAGTTCTTAAATTGCAAGAAAAATGATAAATCTATAGTTCAAAATTAGTCTACAGCATTTAGCATTTCAATGTCAATTCTTACTAATTCTTACTAATTACTAATCAGAATACTGTAAATTCGACTAGACAGGAGAATCATGAACCTTGCATTTGACTGGGTTGCTTCATGAGCCACATGCGTTTTAGTTTATGTCAGCCTTAAGCTTTAGAGCAGGGATTGGCAGCCTTTTTGGAGACTGGGCCAAGTCTTTCAAACCTTTTATTAAAGCGGGCCAAAGTTAAAAAGAAAAACAATATGATAGTTGTAATAAAATGATAATAATGAAAAACTTTCATTTAAATTACAATTAAACACTACAATGACAAACCTTTCTTTTACATAGATAGTTTGCAACAACAGATAAAACTGTTACAATTTCTGAATTCTTGAAAGCTATCTGAATTCTTGAGTACCGTAAAAACCCTATTAAGCCCCTAGGGGGCTTTTTAATTTTTTCAGTTCCAGCAAGGGGCTTAAAAGAGAAAGGGACTTAAAAGTGAAGGGGGCTTAAAATAGAGGGGGCTTTAATAGAGTTTTTACAGAAAATCCTGACCCTATAGCTGAATCATATTTTATCTAGGTATTCTGATTTTGCAAGAACAATAAGGCTGTTCTCTTTTCTAGACCAGTTTTATTTTGTGTGCTAGTTAAAAGTTTGCTCATTACTTCAAATTGGTTAAAGAAAATCCTGGGAACATGCTGTTTTACACTATCAATTAATATATGATGGATCCTACATTCCAAGTACACAATGGACAGGAACATGATACACATTCCAATCTTTCTGATTTGGTAGAAGGGTAATCATTTTGAATGGATGGGATCTTGAGCTTAGTACTATAGACCTCATTAGGGTTGACAGTGGGAAAATTATTGGTGATGGCAATTTAATTTGACTTATTATTAATTTGGCTTGACTTGAAATTTGCTGAAATGTTGCCAGTCCAATTTTTTCTCTTTCCTTTCTCTCAACCTCCTATGTGGATATAAATTTTGAGCTTACTTTTGGTCATAATTAAACATTTATGCACTGAAAAATGTCAGACAAAAAGCGGAGTAAGGGAGCAATAGCACCAGAAGGCTACAATCTCTATACCAGGAGTGGACAATTCGCTCTCCCGTGCACCTGGGACAACCAGTTTTTATCTGTGAGAGGTTGTTTATCGTTACACAGGGTAACCACCGAGCAGCC
The DNA here is from genome assembly GCF_057945365.1 of Rhopilema esculentum. NCBI lineage: Eukaryota > Metazoa > Cnidaria > Scyphozoa > Rhizostomeae > Rhizostomatidae > Rhopilema > Rhopilema esculentum. Next base: position 1,930,854 of record NC_142819.1, on the reverse strand, counting down.
AAATTTTAACTGAAAATGTTCAGCCCTGACATAGTTTTATCTTATGGGAGACCATCAGTCATATATAGAACAATCTTTTTACCAGAATTTTCCACCCCTGCAATCAATTTACCAAAAAAAATTTTAAATCAAGATTATTATGCTTATTGTTTTACTTGCAATCAAATCTAAAGTGTCGTAATAATTACAAAATTTTGAATGTAAAATGCAAACCATATCAAAACTGATTCCAGAAATCATTAGGAAGGATACATACCATCGATAGGTCTATCAATTTTGATTCCTCGTAGCACTCTCAATCTTTTATTTATATTGTTTCTTGGCACCCCTGTTGGGTGAACATGTTTCTCAATCTTCACAATATGTGCTAACTTCTCGAAAGCTTTTTTCTTTGCATATTCATGTATTTCTTTGCTTTTTTCAATAGCTGCTTCGTTGACTACATCTAAAAAGGACTGGCGTCCAAGCGGCCTATTTCCTTGTGCTTTATTTGTAGAATCGTTTGGGTTTTCAGGCACAATTTCAACTACTGGGAAGTCGGGAAAGTGCTGGTGAAAATTCGTATGCAATCGAAAGCCGATTAACAATGACACTGCGAATGAAACACATATCAGAATAATAACAACTTTCCTCATGCGATAGTGTAGCCTTGTCATAACATTGGGTAGGAAAGGCAAAATCTGTCTTCTTCTTGTATTAGGCAGCAATTTACCAAATAATCCTAAACAACATTCACAACATTTCCCTAACGACAACCGCAACAGCAACCCATCTTAGTGAATGTGAGGCTGTCTAACAAAACGTAAAATTTTCGCTTCCCTTTGCACCCATTTTTGGGTTTCCCCCAATAAACAAGGAAGACATTCGCGTATTAAATTATATCTGTACGATATTTCCCATTTCCGCCACGAAGATTTGGGCTCAAGGATGCCCCCATAAATTCCTCCACTACTGAAGTGATGGAACCAGTAGTGGTCGTAAGCAGGCTACTGCTAAGACAAGAAGTTCCTTTGTCCATTTTAAAAATTTTTACGGAGGCAAGAGCTCTAACGCAATTTTCATGTTTTTGAGCATCACAGAACATACAATTTGTGAAAAAGAAAAATAACAGATAATTTATCGGTTAAATTTCATTTATCAGTAAAGGAAGCCTATTTTCACCTATCAAAAGAAAAGCTTTCATAACTGGAAAGATCACAATACCAGTGGCATCAATAATGCGACCCTAACAGCCTTATTAGATTAGCTCTATATGTGAAAAGGTTATTTTAATTGGAAAAGGTGTCATCGAAGCACCTTTTGAATAAGAACGACAAATGCATGAAAGACGGGATTTATTCAGGGGAAAATGCTCTGGTTTTAGTCATTTCTGCTTAATTCATTGTTAACGAATGCTTCAATGACTCAGAAATAGAAGAAGGAAACGCTAATTTTTGCCAAAAGATTATGTCAGTTGAAAACTCAAGTGTTCTCTATAAAACTAGATTTTCTTGGATGAGGTAGGTTTTTCATGTTAAGGATAAAAGAGAGGATAATTTTGTCGTTGCATTGGACTGACATTTGTTTAGAGCTAAAGAAGACTGGAGTCAGCACAGGGAACTACATCCTTGTAATTGTTGTTCATTTTAGTTTAATCACCTTCTCACCTCTCCCTCTTTGGCTAGGCCAACTGTAAACAATCGTATAGATTGCATAATTGTATAGATTTATAAATGTTGATTTTTTCAGTTGTGAATGTAGCATGTGCTTCCTCGGAACTGATTGTTAATGTATATAATTTAATAATGTTATGGTCTCTAACTGAATCTTTGTACTCTGTTGTTTGTACAGTATGTCTGTTGTTCTGTCTTGATGTGTTGATTAACAAACTGTGATGTTGTATAGAATGATTAGATCTAAATTGTAAAGTTCAGTTGTTGGATTGAATATGACATGAACATATCGTCTTCCTCGCTACATAAATGGGCACTAATTAAGACTATGCAGAAGAATGTTTCAATTTTCCTAAAAACCGTTTTGTACAGATTTATCATTTTGGTAAAAAGTCTTTATTTTAGCGAATAGTATTTTTGCTACAGATTTTCTGTACCTAATTGATTATGTTTCGAATATGATAAAAAATTCAATAAAATCGGTTAGATTATTGTCAGCAATTTTCATATCATATTTTCGAAATCCTTAGCATCTTCTTGCGCCAAAGATATTCTCTTTTCAAATTGTTAGAGGCAGTGGCAGCGCCAAAGGGAGGTATGGGGGGGGGGTACTTCTCCCCTTTACTTTTGTCAAAACATGGTCTACAAATTTCTTCTAAAAACGGATTAAAAAGTGCTAGGTAGGGGTAGTTGATTTTTCCTGAAGAAAATTAACCTGGTACAAAGCACTGAAATGAGGAAATATTGGTCGTATTGGTCGCGCCCATTATCCTTCCACTCTGCAATAGCTTGCACCGCCACTGGTTAGAGGAATTTTTCTTTAAGAAGCAAATGACAAGCCCATCCTGAAAATCCACCCTACTGCCTGATCGGACTACCGTGCATAAATAATTTTAAAATGAAAAAAAATGAAAAAAGGCAGGTGAAAGATTTTATACATAAGAATCTACATTATCGTTACTTGTTTTTACGCTATAAAAATTGTTGCTGAATAGAGCATTAAGATTTTGTATTCATATGTTGATAGCTGCTTTCCTCAGTTGAACACCTTGGTCGCGATGCTTAACAGCATTTAGACATTATATACATTGAGTGATACATTCAAGAGCCAAATTCACTTATGTTTTTATTCAATAACCTATTGAAATGTAAATCATTTTCTTAACTTCTCTATTCTATTCAGGGTATGCTTATAAAGCAAATCATCTGAGAAATAAAATCTTTTGAATAGAGCACAAGTTAATTATTCATGGGACTTCCAAAAAAAATATAAACTGACAGATTCAGCCAATCAAGGTATACCTATAATCATGGAATCCTATATTTGACAATCTCCTATTGAGTATAAAAGGTCCTAAACCCGAGACTTCATTAGAAAGAAGTAATGCTATTCTCGAAAGTCTTCCCAACAAAATGAAGGTTCTATCTTCCAACATAACATTTGTAAGACGTTTCAATTTAAGTCTTGCTATATCATTCCATAAGCAAGAGGTGGGTATAATCTAAAGCAGTAGTGAGTTAAGGTGCCTCATAAATTAACGAATTCCATTTTAAACCATGCCTTAATAATAGCAAAATGTTTGCAAAAAAATGACCGCAAGGAATATTTTGAAGTGTACTTTAAGCTAGTCTAGATGGCGTGGTTCCAAAAATTATCTGCTCGCTTCGCTTGCAAGGAAGCCTCATCTTTGGATACACCTAAGGCCTCTGATAGCCTCTCGCAGTTCTTCCAATGTTCCGCTAGCATAACGAGTGCCCCTGTAAATCATGCATAAAGTATCGTGAAGCATTTCAGTGCGTTTTTCAAAAGTTGCTTTTTTAGTCTAATAATGTTATCAAGTCGATCCCCCTCACTTTAAATTTCTGGGCGCCGCCCCTGAGCGATCGTGCTGTGATGTACGTGCTGTGCTGTACTTTTTCTTATGTACCATCTTACGGTAAAGGCAACTACTTTATTTGTCTGGAGGGGAAGAAACATTCCCGACAGGTGTACACTTTTTCTATAAGGACAATTTAATAAGAACACGAGCCTCAAATTGCTCAAATGTTAAGAGCAAATTAAACACATGCTTGGGCTGAGCTACTGTGAAATTCAGTTTTGAAGAATATTACATCTAAAAATGAGGCACATTTTGGCAAATAATGAATGTCTCACTCACTTTAATGGAGAAACCTAGCAATTGCACTGCTTACACCCTAATGAATTAAAGACAAATTAAGAACAATCCAGCCGCAGGTTTTCGTAAAATTAAGAACAACCATCCTGAACTTCAACTGACTTCTCTTTTAGTCCTTTACCCGGCGGGCTCAGACAGTTGATCAAACGTATGTCGTGTGAGTTCCGAAAAACTCTGAGAAAGGGTGGTCTCAAAGCTAGAATTCTGAGAAAAGGAATTTTTTTGGTAGTCTTTTATACTGTTCTAATTCTAGGTAAGAAAGTTAGGTCTTTGTGCAAGTCTTTGCTAGCTTGTATTTATTGCAGGGTATTATTTGGAATGACACAATTTTTTTATAAACTTTTCATTTCTTTATAAAAAACATTGAACACCATTTTGTGCAGTAAGCAGTATGTTGCATTGCAGTTAAAGATTTAAAGCTATCTGAATTTGTTAAGTTTGCCCAGCTTTGTCATACAAAGAGGGAAACGTGAGCCAGCTAGAATATACGAAATGTGCTTTGGGATTAACTCGCGATATTGTTTTTTTATTTGAATAGCTATACCATGTACAAGCTCTTGAAAACCAGCAGGTCTTGGTGCAAAGTGCTGATACCGATCGGATCTGCAAGCATACCATAAATCCTTGAACAGGCCCCCGGGGGCTTATTTGATAAAATTAATTTTTGGGTGGGGCCTTATTTGAGGGGGGGGGGGTTATTTCAAAGTTTAGTATCTTCCTCAAAGATTGACATAAAACGACATAATTTTTTAACAAATCTAACAAATAGCTAAAAATATTATAATTTTTTATCATCACAAAAGTCACTTTTTTGCTTTTTGGTCTCCAGTCAAAGGAAGTAATACTGTATAGCTATTGTCCCATGGGGGGCTTTCTTGAAATTAGATATTATTCTGCAATTTGAGAGGGGCTTATTCGAGAGGGGGGGCTTTTTTGCAAAAATGACTTTTAAGGTGGGGACTTATTCGAGGGGGGCTTATTTGAGTGTGGGGGCTTATTCGCGGATTTACGGTACGTAGGGTTACCGTAAATCCTCTAATAGACATACCCTAATAAGCCCCATAGGTGCTTAATCGATATTAAACGCAAAAATACACCATTTTGTTTACCGCTAGTAAAACTTTAAGCTTAGCTGATAACGAAAAAACTAAAATAAATGAGGCTTTCTCAGAATTTCTGTGTTGTCAGTGTTGAGTTTGGACGCCAAAAACTGGATTCTTTGTCTAAAGCAATATGCTTCGAAAGAACAGATTACCAATTTCTTCATTCCTTTTTCGGGCAACAGTAATGATTGTTAAGCCCCCTCTTATGAACCACCTCAAAAGCTACCATCTAAAGAAGCCCCCAGGAGCGAGGGCGTATTATATAACTTCATGAATCAGAACGGCAGAATGAATCAGTCACGGCTGTTGATTCAGCTGGTATCCCTGTGAATTACATCAAGACTATCACATGATTCGCGCTACTCAGGCGACCTTTCCAACTTGGAAATGTTTTGTTTTACATCACATGAACGTAAAGAATACCTGATCTGAACCATAGTTCATCAGATTATACCATGGTGCAAAATGTTTTCACGAATTTTCAACCTGCCAAAGAAAGAGGAGAAAAAGGAGCAGCATTGTGAATGGTATGTGTTGAAAATCAAATTTTACCGATGCTAGGCCAATAGCCAGAGATTTTTACTTGGGCAAATTTTCACCTTCTTGCTTGTCGGATTCCCACTATCAACTGTAGCAATAGCAAGATTATTCTTCTGATTCTTTTTGTGCTATTTTTTAGGCATGTAAACCTGGACGATTTTCAAGCCGCCCCAAGGTAAGAAGAATGATATCTCTTCATCGGCGCAACCCTCTTTCACACCCACAATTTTTGATTCTCAATTTCAGCAAAGCTGTCTTTTCGACTTCAATAAAACATAACAGAATAAATAGAACAATTTTAGCAACCTAAAGATTTTCAGTAGGATTTGGCCTCTAACAAGAGTATTTAGAAACTCGATTTGCTTCCTATTTTCGTGTTTTGTTTTCGATAATATGAATAGCATACAAGCAGTAATAAAACTCAGGTATTCCCCTTCTGTCCCCTTTCTCGATCAACTTTCTCAATTTGCCAAACATTGATGATGATCTTAACAAATCAAAATAGATTCAGTTTGAATTTTGCAATTGCATATCAAGCCAAAAATTTTTTGCGAAATTAGTGAAGTATTTGAAAAAATTATTAGAAATGATTTCAATCCAAAACAGAATATTCCAAATGGTCGCAGATATTCCAACACCCTTTTTATGGTGTAGGGTTAAAATTAGTACATGTTTGGTATTTATTCCCCATTTTGGACAAAATATATAGATGAAATTATGCAAGACAGTATTGTATAGGGTTTGTTTGAAATTCTTGTAACATTTTCTTCTAATCTTTGGGTTGTGCTAGAGCACACTTATTTGCTTTCTGCAATTTGATTTGGAAGTATTTTTAACATATTTTAGTTAAAGAAGGCCATATTTGAAGATGAAATAATTAATAATGCCATGTTTCAGGATGCACTGAGATAAGAAATTTATAAAAATGTATCTTGAAAACCACTCCAAAAAACAAATTATTTATTTTTCTTCATCATGCACACATCCGTTCAATTCTGCTTTGCCTATATGGGCTATGCATATCTTTTTTACTACTTTCTGTGTTGAGTGACTATCAGGAAATCTCAAGACTCATTTTGATGCAAATCTGCTTATAATTCCAATGAATGAAATTTAGGGTCATCAGAATATACAAGGAAACAATAGTTAGTCTCAGAGATAGAAGATTCAAGGTGCTTTTTGGTCTGAACAAGACAAATGGAAGAATAGCTTATTAAACCCCTTTCATTTTTCCATAACAGACTGAAATTTGTATTTTAAGATATAAAGTATTATCAACCATTTCCGGTATTGCAAAAGATATCAGTTCATTATTTTGGATAAAATGTTGCTCATTGCATATAATATTATCATTTTTCTACTGACAGCAGCCTCTCAAAATGCTAGTTGTTACTTGCAAATACAGTAGAATCCCGTTATAATGTACTCGGTTATTATGACTTTTGGATATAAAGTACTGGTGTGCTTGGTCCAGGCAAAAGGTGTGCTTGGTTTTAATCAATTTTTACTTACCCTGGTTACAAGGTACTTCGGATTTGATGTACTCAATATGCTGGTCTCCTAAAATACGTTATAATGGTATCAGGAATCCAACTTGGGCAATCTTAGCATCCTTTAACTTAATCACAATTTGAATTGGACCCTATCAAAAAAGATATCAAGACTTTAATGTTTTTCATTTTGTAACTTATTTCGTTATCTCAGGCAATCAGTACACTTAACATGATTTGTATTCTGAATGTCAAGAAAGTCCCAACAAAATTTTCTAGAAGGGAACAGAAACCTTCAATAAAAAAAAACCAATCAAAGAAGTATTGCTCTTTGGTTTATGACATCTCTACATATTTTGTCTAATTTGAGTTTATGATGATGGCCAGTTGATTATTCCAGCACAACACTTTCGCTATTTTTATTGACTTGTTTTGTTTCTGTCTCCAAATAAGGAACAGGCGTCTGTCCGATGAGAAGGAGCTTACCGAAAAATCTCACCGTATCCTAGCAACAGACCCATCGAATTCTGTGATGGCATGACCAGTTGCCTAATATTGTTGAAGGATTTGTCGTGTGACTTGATTGTGGCGGTCACATGAGAAACTTTTGTAGACAAGAATTGAACAATTGAACAATTGACTTTTTGTTTTCTTCGATCGTACTATCCCGAATAGTATTATCAAATAAACGTGCATGCCATCAGCAAAGCGACTGTCTTTAAATATTCAATTTCCCCAGGACATTGTAATTAATGTTCTGATTTCTCAGAATCAGTTTTAATAAAATCAAGTCAATGTCACATTGATCATAATGAGCCACGATGTAATTTCTCACAGAACCACCAAAACCGTTTTAAATGAAAGCTGGCTTTTATTAACCTCCATTTGTCGAAACATCATTGTAACTTAGAAGTCGTATGAAATAAGTCTTGGTTCCAACTGCTTCACCCTTCGACGTTGGCGGTACTGTGCTGTTTACTTTCTTAATATTCTTTTTCCCTTTGTAAAGTTATCATCTTGGTTTCTTCATATTCGCGAATCAGTTAAAATAGGTAGCACGTTTAGGAAGTTCACGCAAAGGTCACGAGGAGGCACTCGGTCTCGACGCGGTAACTCGTAATATGTTCAAACATGGCTGCTTTGCCCCCAAGCATAGCTAAGTTGCAATTTTAATGTGTAAGCCTTCGAATATATAGGAAAGGTTTAATGTAATTTTTAAGGCAACATTGCCTTCGAATTCTCTGTTCCAGACAAGCAGACCGTAAATAGAATTGTCTATAGGGCTGGATGCCGTATTGGCAGAGCTGTACAAGCTTCCGTGGTAAAGGACGACCGTTGTCGGATGACTGTGAAACTCAGAGTAATAACTAAGAACCGGCCTGTTCTATATATTTATAAAGATATGTTTATATATAACCTCCGAGAAACCATTTTCATAAGACGTTTCGTTTTCGCCTCATCATTGATTACCAATTAAGCGATTATGCACTATCATTTAAACATTTTATAGAATGAGCTTTTGAATGAAAAACCATACACAAATGTGTTTTTTGTATATATACTCATCATCTCAAGCAGAAAATGGGTGTTTAGCTGAATAACTGTGAGCCCACGCAACTAGGAAGCTAAGCAAAAAAGAATGGAAAGTAGGAACCCCTGCTTGCTATTATGCGAATGTGAATGTGGTTCGAAACATTGACCAATCAATGTCAGACCTTCTAGTAAGGTCTTAAAATCACGAGCCAGGTTTATGGTGATTTTTAACATAAGCTGTCATTTTGTCATCATTCATGTCTTTTGGAGGGACTTCTCTATGATGCCATTTTAATTCCCCGCAATCTCTTGAATATTTCCTGCTCAGCCTGGTGGTCAAAAAGTCATTGGCACGCTTCAAACTTCTCTTCTGGCCTCCGTACCCGTTGTTTCAAAGAACCCTATTAGTAACCACAGATAGAACGTGATATTTTATTCCCGACGATTAGGTGTCGTGGATCGCTTGAATTAGTCGCCCTTTGTTCGTTTAGTTCACAGAATTCAATGACTATAATATTCGCTCGTAATTATCCCTGCCGTATTCATGATTGATCTTTTGGTGAATCTTTTTGGGTTGTACCTTTGAGCATTTAGTTGACCAGTTTATCAGATATAAAGTCAGTAAGCTTTATTAGCTCGCTTTTATCGGAAAAATTTTGTGCTATTTAACTAGCATTTTGAAGTGGCCGAATTATTATCATTGCGAACAACGAATAACGATTGTTAGATTTTGTGTACTTTATTAATAAACCTATCCCTGGGTCTTCGCCGATGCGATATTTTATTCTTTTAACCTTAGGCAGTACTTCCCTGATATTTCTACCAAAGTTCTATCCCGATTTTGTACGTTTACTGAAGATATAAAAGATATGCAATCATGGGCATAGCGGAGATTAAACGTATAGGGGGGCTTAGTATGGGTCTTGCCCGAATATTGTTGCTTCAGTGGTATAAAATTGCCCGAATGGACCTGAAATTCGATAAGCTTTGGCTTGCTAGGGGGCTGCACCCCCCCCCCCCCCTTCAGCCCCTATGTCTCATACGCATATGTATGTAATATCCCCACACCTAGTTTTAGTCACACGGGTTTTATTTAGTCACACTATCGTTACTGACAGTTTTGAAAATTTCCTTTTCTCAATTTTTCTATTTTCAATCCGATCTTGTCTATTCAGTCGTAACCTGTCAGCTTCATGTGTAACTAGACTTTTTGAGTTTTGTTCCGACGTTGCGTCATTTGACTGCCTATATTAACTCCACGATGCTAGCCATTCATCTGCGTTAGTCTCGTGGGAAAAAAGTTCTGACACAAAATTAATTTAAGGGTCGGACCATCCTTGGTTTTGTGCTTCTTATGGCACCCTATTAAAGATTCATGGTAAAATGCTTTTGTCATCAACCTGTTTCAGTTTCAAATCCGAAACAGATTTCTTGGTCCTCAACCAGTACCTTGATGGTCCATGTTTCCTGGTCCATTTTCACCCTTGTTCTTTGATATCTTGATCGCCTTTCTAATGTTGTGTGCAGGAACCTCTGGTATACATAGAGCCAGGTTAAGCCTTATAAAATAATTTATAATGTACATTTATCCACGAATGGAATCATTCAATCCCCTAAGCAAATAATTATTGTCTTTCAAGGCTGCCAAAGATTGGAAGATCAAACATTCGAGTCCTTGTATTCAAGGACTGTGACAAGAAAGGGAAATCTTTGGTATTTGATTCAGATGCAGTCGCGGAGGTCAAGGAAGATGAGGTTTGTGGCTCCGTTTCATTTAACCTGGCAGTTTGTAATGAATTATTCCTATTGACACAATTTCTAAACCATCTGCTTACAGGCAGAGACTTTCTGTTTCTGGCTTGTTTAACTCATTAAATTATAGTCACAATTTTTTGTTGTCTTCGTTTGGACATTGTCAAGCATCAAATGGAAGCCTAGCTTAGAAAATCCTAGCTTCTAAGTGTCGTAGACCCAATCACAGGGGAACCAAGAAGAAGCAAACAGACAGTATGTTTTTGTAAATGAAGATGTTTTTGTAACAGCTTCCTTATCTGAATTGATTACAAAAATCTATTTTTCTGCAGGAGCTGTCGCCAAACGTAGCAAGAAATATACAAAACGCAAAGGACACACATCCACCATGTTCGTCATCTCGCACCTTGCCTTCAAGATTCAAGGTATTTATATTTATAGTGCAGTGTTTCTTCGAAAGTAAACCGCTATGATACTAATTTGCAAACTTTAAGAATATCCAATCGCTGTATTTGACACCGGGTTGACACCTGGCCAAACCTCCCTCAAAGCAAAAATGTGTGTGTGGTAAAAATACTCCTTTGACTGAAGACTTAAGGCCTGAACTTCACATACAATGTTGTGATAGAAACAATCGCTCACAGAAGAACTCGGGAAAATAGCTTTTTCTTTGCGGGTTGGAAAGTAAATGTACTGGCGCTTCTAATATATTGAAATTGGTGCAATGTACTGGCCCTTTTTCTTTAGTTTTTGAAGCCCAAATCGGACATCAAGATGCTTGGAGAGATGATATTTGGCTCTGTAACAATGGCATACCGAGGATCGCTGGTCAAAGTTCATCATATAAGGTAGATCTAATCTCTAGTAATATTCTTCTCAATCTAGACCCAGCCTTTAATTTTTCCTGGGGAATTTTAAGATCAGAATTCTGAGGGAATAAAGTATCAAATTATCAAATTTTAGCAGTAAAGGTTGCTTAGATTTTCCATTAAAATTTATAATTCAAAAAATTTGTATTGGAGATAGCTCAATTAAAATAAATTATTTATTTAGAAAATTTCGCTTATTATTGTGGTTTAAACTTCCAGAGTTCGCATCTGTAATTGACTATTGTGAATTTTGCTTGCATATCAATAGAATCACTAACAGTATTTTAAATGCATGGTGCTTCCAGAACCAATTCACAAGATCACACTTAGCCTTTGTTATCAAAATGCCTGTAGTTTACAAGATGTCTGTGTTTGGTAACTTCATCAAAATTTTGACATTTTGCAGCCTAAAGATACTCGATTTTTTTCCCTAGAACACCCCCACAGCTTCTACTGAGCAAGGTGTTCGCCGTTCGCTCCAGATCCTCAGCACAGGCTGTTTGGTAACTCTTAATTAAAATATCTTATCCTATGCTGTGTTTATTTTATGTATGTAGTAAATGATTATCAATCGTTATGTTATTGAACGAACTTTTGCAAGACTGCTCTCCTTTGTTACATTTTATTATATTTCAATGAAAGGGTAGACTCCCATTTTGCAAATCGTCCAAGTAGTCTCCTATAGGCTACCTTTTACCTAGGCAATAAGGTAAACAACTTTCCAAAAAATGAATGAATGAAATAAGCTCTGTTTTATTGCCCTGTTCTGGCAATTTTCGAAATTTTGTTTTGCGTCATCCTGTCTGTTTTTTATGCTCTAGCGATGGAAATCAGTCCGGTAGTTTCAATCAGTCAAATCCTATTATGAACCAAGGAAGAAGCATGTCGTCTGACTCAATTGCGATTCCTTCGATGAGCAATAGTCCAGATCGAGGGATTATAGGTACGTTGTTTTTTGTATTGCTTAACTCTTGGATTTCAAAAATTCCTTTAAGGCTTGGTTAAAGTTCATGAAGTAGGCTAGTTTATCCATACCATTGAATCCGTTGCCTAGATTTTCTCAGGGGATCGTAGGAAACCGGCAAGGAGGAATGGCTGCTATTTGTCGTTACCTGAAGTACTAGGTATTTGAGTTAAAAGGTGAGAGGACGGTCTTACGCTCTCAGATGATTAAAAATAAAAATGTGGAAAGGAACTATTATGAATTAGCTAAAAGAGTGCGCTTATAAATTAAATGGATAAAAATTGAAACATACTTTCTAAAGTAATCATTATTAAACATTTATAAGTAATGTTTGCCACCTATAGTGTTGACCTTGAATACTTGAGAACCATCTGTTAGTATTCCCATGTCGTTATCATGTTTACATCATACAATTTTCAACTTACAGGCTCAGTCACAATACCTCGTATGAGCACACCCTCGGTTTCAAGCAGATCCAATCTCAGCTTCACTTCCAATGCTAGCTTTGAAAGCAGTATGTATTTTTCATCTTCATAGTTATTCTTATCTACCTTACAATATACATGATTAGGCAATTGTTAGTCGAAATGGTTAAGGCAGGGATACAGATTTTCGATAAGATGATAGCCCAATGAGATTTTCGCTGATTGCTCGTAAAACTAAAGATTGAGTGGTCTTATTTACTCAACTTGTTTATAAAGGTGTGAGTTGATGTAAATTTGGTACAGTCTAAAAAAACACTCACATAGCCCGATGAGATTTTCGCTGATTGCTCGTGAAACTAAAGATTGAGTGGTCTTATTTACTCAACTTGTTTAAAAAGGTGTGAGTTAATGTAAATTTGGTACAGTCTAAAAAAACACTCAAATAGCCCGATGAGATTTTCGCTGATTGCTTGTGAAACTAAAGATTGAGTTGTCTTATTTATTCAGCGTAATGTTAAAGGTGTGAGTTGATGTAGAAGAGACTTCTACAAGTTGGTTTTTCTTCTGACAAACTCTTTAGAAGTTTTTTGGGCTTTTACAAATTTTCTGTTGTAGCTGAAGGCTACTAAGTTTGAAAGCCCAATCAGTTGTGGAATCCGATACAACTTTTAATTCCAATGCAACTAACGTTAAGCTTGCTTATTTTTAGGCCTAAATATTTCGGACAGCATTTCAAGTTTGCATTCACCAACGCCGTCACCGCGTTGTAGTTTGAACAGAAGATGGCAGAGGAGCCAGATGACTCGTCTTGAGAATTATCAGCACTCAAAACTGAAAATGGAGCATTCGGATGAGGCAAGTCAGGCATTTCTGTTTGGTTTCTGTCATTGCCTTCAACGTCGACCAAGACACCATGCTCTTACTTATTTAATAATACTTAAATATTGACAAAATAGGCTTTCCATGTTGTTTATGAATTTTTTGGCAATTAGTCTGAGGACTTGTATGTGAAACACATATCTTTTATTTTAGATGCAGACATATTATCGTCGACAACCGAAAATAGGTGTGGGAGTCATATTTAAACTATGGGAATCGAAAGAAGAAAAAAATAGGTATTTATCTCCTAAATGTTACTACTGTATTTTTGTTACAGTAATATCTTGTTACCAGTGTATCTATGGTTATAGACCCATGTTGTAATTGCGTTCATCAAAAATTGTGCATAAAACCCAAAACAGTTCAAATTTTGATAGCTTTGCTGCGAAACTTCTATTGAACAATGCAAAGCTTTTGAAAAGAATATTGCTTTGACTTTTTTGGTATATTGAAATTTTCTAATGACCAAACAATTTGGTGTGTATTTAGACTTATCCTAATTTGCCTTTCTCTTGTAGGATTTTTCAAAATTTTTTGTTCACACATTACTCGATATTTGAAGAGCATGTACAAAGACTGAGATCAGCTATTGAAAAGAGCTTGCATTCCAAGAAGAACTTTTTTGTATCGGTGATTGAGGTGCTGGTTGCTTCTGAATATTTGTTTTTTTCATATCCAGCTTATATATCCTTTTGTTTAATCATTTAAGAAGTCTCTCACTTAAAAAGCCATGATAGATCTGCACCACTTTATCAATCAATTGTTCTGTCATACCCAAAGACGTTTTCCTTTCCGTCTATAGCTACAGTAAATGTTTCTCGCGGATTTGGCAGCACAGATATATCACCTCCTTCTAATCTGGCCCCTATGGTTTCAGTGATATAATTGATTTTCTGTTATATGGTACCAATCGGGATCGTGATTCAACTAAATGTTGTACGGAGAGTCAGCTAATGCAAGGACCATCATGTTATGGTACCTCAAATTCAACGATAACTTAAAGTTAATCATAGCATTTTCTTTTCCAGGCTGTCGAAAATTTCAAACAAAACATCCTTAGTTTTTACTCCGCCCCACGACTATTGGTAAGTCGGCCTCCAACTGGGCTCCTGTGTATAATGTTGTTGTTGTTGTTGTTGTTGTTGTTAGATTACGTAATGCTAGAACCCAGAGCTTTTAGGACTTAGTGTCAGTTAGCATATATTCATGGCGTTGTTTTCAATATTCTCTCTGTTTTGTTATTGAATAAGTAGTCTTAGTTGTGTTTTACCTAAATAACTTCATAGTAAATATCTATTTCGGAGTTCGTCTTTTCTGAAATTTCATTCGATTTACAGGAGCCTGTTTGGTTAAACATGATGAATATCAGAGACAAGCAAGAGGAGATTGCTGAACGATTTATCACGACGTTAATGAAGGCAATGGACACCTTCGAGAAAAAGGAAGAGAGCTAGTAAGTACTCACTAGGACTCCACATAGAATATCGTTATTCCCATCTCCCTCAAGCTGCAGCTCGTTGTCGCTACTATCAGGGGTGATGCCATATTGATCTTCCTGTAAAAAATGACATTTTTGGGAGTCTTGTGTAAATTAGTTGTTATAGTCCTGTAGAAAATTGTTCAAGTTGTGCATTCTTTAGGGCCTGTCTACTTTAGCAGCTGATTGTGCCACTTAAGTGATAACTTTCTTAGAAAGGATTTTCAAACAGTGGTGTGCCTCAACTATTCATGTAGACATTCATTGCTGAATTTCGCCGGCTAAGCAATGGACCCATTTTCTGTTGATTGTTTCTTTATGGGTCACAAATTTCTCAAGATTTTTTCCCACATAATTTAAACTGAAGCAGCAAAGATAATCCCGCTCCTAATTTCTCCCATTGCTCTTGGGTTAAATCAAGAAATGCTTAATTCAATCCTGTTTCATCTTAGTATTTTAATGATTACGCAATTATGATCGAAATTTGTAGCTCAAACACACTGTCAGCTCTCTGCTTTGGCTGGCATTGCCTCTAAAACCAATGCATTATATTTTTCTTCAGCTTTTTGTCTTCTCTACTGACTGCGGTATTGTCACATCATTTGGCTTGGGTTCCCACCGTTATGCCTGGCGGATCTGCCCCGAACAGGGCCTATTTAGACAAACATGCGTCAATGACGGTTTGTTCATGTTATTGTTTGCTTAGGAAAGCTTTCATGACAAGAGCAATTAACAATGTTCTTTTGACAGCAGCACTTTAGTACTGGCTATCTCCTCTTTAAATTTTAAAATTTATTTTGCTGTAAAAGGAATGTTCTTAGAAGCTTGGGCTCAATATCTATTTTGCTACCATTTTTGGTGTCTCTATACAAGTTTCTACAAATTACTACAAAATTTTCTTGAAAAGATTGGTTTGGGGTGTTTACTACTCGTGCACCGCTTGTAGCCCATTTCTTTGATGTGCATGCATAATGGTTAGGCTTTTTTCGTCTTCTTTTACAATTTTCAGTTTCACACCAAAGCACCATGAGTATAAACAATTTGAGATAATACGATAAACAAACTTTAAAACTGGAGCAGCTGCTTACGTGAAAGTTCTATTACAATATTATCAGTAGATGAAATGGCAGCAATGGAAATGGCAAGCATATGGAGAGACATAAAGACAAAACGAACAAAACTGAAGATTCTTAAAGTCATATAAAAATACATAACACATGACAATCTCGATTGGTTGCGAATTTCTCGCAGTTGTTCGTAGGTGAAGATGTCACATTTTAGAGGGCTCGATTTTCATCAGAACATTTAAAGTTTTAGATTTCTCCTCATTAATTACGGAGTACAGTCTTTTATAACTGGAATATATGATTTTTCTTATTTCTTTAAAAACTCTTATCCAACTTTCATTGTATCTTTTAGCTGGATGTACTTGCAAGATGTCACCCATATAATCCCTTATGGGCACAACTAGGGTACGCTGTGTCTTTTTTACGTTGATTTTTCAAACTTTTTTTTGTCGCTGTCTGTTTTTAATTTCTGATTTTCAGAGAAAGGTAGCAGTTATTTTGTAAAACTACAAACGGAATCAATAAACTATATCAGAATATGTTAGTCAAAATGAAATTTTCATTACCTGTATTGAAGACCTGTCCGTGTTGGAAGTATTTTTCTTAACAAGAACGATGATCGTCTGTTAACAGAAAGTTGCTATCTATATAAAAGTGCCATTTTCATATTTCTGTACAGCATTTGCACGTTCGAAAGGACGAGCGATGCTTTGGGTATTCTTCATTCGTATGCAGTCTGAAATCTTGCAAACATGGAATGTTTTATTGATTAATTTTGTTCTTTGTAGGGATTTGTTTGGTACCGTTGGTTATCCTCCCAAAATTACGAAAACTGTGGTAGTTGGCAAGGACCCGACTTTGGTTCGACAAATACTTTATATACTAAGTTATTTCATTCGTTGCAGCGAAGTTAAAGAATATTCATTGAAAATATTAGAAAATTTTGATGACGATGACTTTTCGTTGAGGTGCTGTGATAAATTAAGCACATATACAGTTACACCAACTAACACTCCGGATAATAGTCAGTGGAAAGATAGTTTTCCATCGAAACAAAATCGAGAGTTGGTCAATGACAAGAAGGAGAGGGACAATACCGTCACTGAGAGTGAAAAACTGGCAGACGATCAAGAAGAAATTTGCAATTGCATGTGTTCTGTCCTCCAGAGTATTGACTATATAGGTGCAAAAGGACTGCGTAACTTTAAAAAGTTGTCCAGTGTCATAAAAACAGACAAGAGTAGGCACGTAGAATTTAAGAATGTCAAAAATTCGGTGCAGGAACATCGAGATAAGGATACGCTTCATAAAAACATTGAAGCAGATAGAGATTCAGGTCTAAACGACTATAATAATTACATTCAAAAACAGCCTTCTTTTATTTGTTATTGCTGTCCGGATAAACAACACACCAACAAGCAGGGCACAGTAGATGCTTTAGGACGACGCCTTCCTCGTCAAAATAGCGGTGGAAGTAGTGAAAATTGTTTACAGGATGATGAGCCTAAATCGTGTGTTTGCGGGGACATGGAATCGAGCGAATATGGATCCGAGACTAGGAGTAACCAATGTACATTGTCGAGGAACAGTTCTTGTATATCATGTTTTGATGCCTTCAGGAAATTCGAGATTCGATCTCAAGATTCCGATTATGCCAGCATTAATAATGAAGAGCAGTGGGGCAATGGCATCGAGTTGGATTTGCGAGAAATTGATGTTGCAGACGAGGAAATGCGAAAAGAGGACGACGATCATTTGTTATCAATGAACCTTTTAGAGCTGCAGATACCAGAGTGAGTACACATATGGCATTTGTATTTTGTTTTCCGGGTTTTCGTCTTTCGGTCATTTGTGCCTGTTATTAGTTTTCGATAAAGGAAGCCCTGTACTATTTGCATGTATATTCCGAATGATTTTAAATTATTTTCCTTTTTTTCTTTAAAAGGTCGAACTATCAAAGCTACACACTTGAGCTTCCAGCAAATTTTGCAAACTTTATCTACTAATAAATCATTGAATCAGCTCAGCTACCATTTGAGTTCAAGTTGCTTTTAAAAAACCTCGGCTTGTTGTGATGATTCATGTCAATCAGTTTGTAAAATGTTTTCTCTCTTCTTTAAACTTATCCTTAATTGTCTTACTTCGCAGATCAGAAATCGAGGCCCTTCCTCAGAGGTACTTTTTACTTTTCTGTAGCAAAACCTTTCATTCTAGTATTTGTGGTTTTCGCTGTTTCTTGTTAATCAATTTATATGACTCTGTCTTGGCTTCTACATTTACGACAGCAATTAATGTAGAAGATAGCTTGCTTCTGTTAAAGGTAAGCAGGATCCTCGTAATAAATGATTAGCCATTGAGGGATTTTTCTTCTCTTATGCATATTGAAAGTTACCGAGGTAAAAGTTGCTAGCAGAATTCTTGAAATAGATCATCAAAAAGCTGTCACATCTGATGCGACAGAGCCAATAGCATTTTAGCAGTTCTCCTACAGAAGACATGCTAATGATTTTTTTTAAAAATCTGTCTTCTAATCTTAGTTTAATAACTAACTAAATTCTCTTTGCAGAAATTTTGATCATAAAGTCGAGCTTCCTAACTTTGGAAGATCCTTGCTTGCTGGGTTTGTTCAATTGTGTTTTCATATTATCATTTGCTGATGTCTAGCGCTGACTATTGGTTTTTTTAACATTAGACAGTTTACTTTATTTATATAATTTATGTTTAAGATTTATCGTTATACTTTTTTAAAGATGAAAATCGACAATATGTTAATAGATTTCAACGCCTGAACATTAGTGGACCTTGCAATGAATTTGTATGCATCTGACTGCAATACATTTCAAATCAACACAGCGAATCATAACTTTGAGGAATATCTTTGAAAATTGAAAATATTCCAGTTTTTAGTCATCACTCCCTTTGTTTCGATTGTTTTTGACATAGGTTTTAAAGTTTTTTTCTTGTGCCTCAGGAAGGATGGACAATTTCCTGGACACTGGCCTAAACAAATTTATTTTACTTCCGATTTAGGATGTAGAAGCAGCCACTTGATTACGTTTTTGCCTCTACCTGGAATTTACAAATCGCTGTTTTTTTTGTTTTTTTGTTTCTTGACATAAAGCTATTCTTATATTTCGCCACAAAAATTATCATGCTCTCTGTGTTGCGTATATAAAGGATATTGAAAACAAGTTGATGAAAAAACTGTATTTTTGTTGGACAGATATTGCGACAAGTTTATCGGTGACTTTGCATTGCACGGTGTCAGGTCAATAGACATGAAGGCACTTGAGAAGGAACTACATATGTCTGTCAAAGTAAGAACTCTTTTGCTTAACTTACTGTTTAAGCTTCTTTTAAGCTTCTTGAACTTTCTTGAAATGCGCAATGCAGCTAAACAGCCCCAACCCTGCAGTGTTCCAGATAATTGATGATACTTGCCTGCGTCAAGGGTGGCTCTGGGATCTGAGCCCCCTGAAATCCCGAAAAGTAGCCAATTTTGTTTTGTATTTTAGCTTCTTTTCGTATTGTCTTCTGCAACATTTTCATTTTTCATAGCACTAAACCCTTACTTCTTCACCAATAACCCAGTATAGGCTGTAAGTGTTCTGTAATTTGTTGATGGTTTTCATTGATTTTATTGAATTGGAAAAGGATGGCTTTTATTGAAATATTTTGGGGCCCAAAAATAGCAGTTACATCTTACTGTGATGTTTTATAAAAAGGACGTCGTATGATTTTAAATTACTTGAGTCGAAAACCACTTGTTTGGAAGCAAATCGTAATTCCCGATTCTTTTTGTATATTCCAGCCAAACGCCTTCTATGTTGAAAGCACATTGCTTGGCTCTGTATTGCTTTCAGTATCTGACCCACAAAAGAAACAAACTTACATAACTTCTTTGTATCTTCTGACGTAGCTGTTACTATTATTTTCGCCATATTCGCATCATTGAATAATTCTAAAAATTTGAGACAAGCAGGTCTAAGAGTTTTTACACTTTTGGTTTGAATCAGAGGGAAAGATAAAACGTTTCTTCCCAAGCTGACTCCGTTTCTTGCTTTCCAATGACCAATGGCAAAATAGTACGAGGATATCTTGTAGCTTTTTGTAATGCAGCACTCGTCTTTCTTTTAGTATTCTGTGCTGGATGAAACAATTTCTGATGCAGCTTATATAGTTGCAGATATCGATAAAAGGTAATTATCAATCAAACAGCATTTATATTTCATTAATTCCTGGAAGATCTGTCGATTTTTTAGCATTATTGCGTATCTATTGCCCTAGTCCAAGATACCTCCAAAATAAGAACTGTGCAAGAACATGTCCAGCTTCTCATGACAACCGGAAGAAAAGCAACGTGTTTTGAGAATTTTCTCTCGTTTTAACCAAACAGAGCAGATTTATGAGCTTATAAACCGTGCTACTTAAAATGCTTTGCAAAGCTGCTATTTAATGGTTTTAGAAACATTTTCTAGTTCGAAGTTGTAGAAAAATCAATGCAGAAATACGAAAAACAAGAAAATCAAGGCCTCACAAAATGACGGTGGCATAGAGCCTCAGCAAATTTGATGGTTCTTACAAAATATATTTACTCATTCTTCGTCCATAAATTAAGCATACAGCCTACTAGACTACTAGACGTAAGCGTGGGATTCCGGTCCGCTTCTTGCTCAGGACATGGATTGAAAAACAAAAGCTTTGCATTATTCCACTATCATAAGCTAGGACTGTTTTCGATGATCCAAAACTTATGGTCAACCGCCCCTTTGGCAACATGCCACTATACTTTCTCGTACCTTTTGTAGCGAGTTGAAATTTAATTGGAATCTCTTCCTTTCTCTTATCTTTCATGTAATGTGATATTGCAAACTTTAATCTTTTGTTGAGCTTTTTGCTCTATTTGATACTAATTGTTTCATAGAACGTGTCAACTTGTCTCTATATCAAGAAACGAAGAGCTTTTCTCAGGATTAGGAAGGTGCGTTCTCATTCAGTTTTGTTCAGCCCTGGTCATGTCATTTGCTCACACTTATTCTCTGCATCTTTCCTCAAATCCTCTTCTCCTTTCATGCATTAATTTGTCATTTTTTGGAAAATCTCTATCATCGCTACAATATTAATCAAAATAAATTAAAAAATGTTTTTGCCTCAAAAAGATTATCTTTTTGGCCCCTTAACTAGGCATCGATAAAGAACAAAGAAAATTACAAAAATATATAGTCATTTTATTAAGAGGTCAAATTTGTGAATGTTTTTTTCATGTAAGTTTTTAACAAATGCTAAACCTTTTTACGTATATGTGTGTGGCCTCTGAGTAGATCCTTGTTAGGTGATTCGGTTGTGTATATTTTAAGAAAGACTTAGATTTGATCTATATACGGAATTATAATCAAGGATGGTATATTTCAATTGAAACATTAAGACTAACAAAGGGACCCATCGTCTGGTTCCTTTTTTTTTGCATTGCTACATTTAATAATTCCATGTCGCTTTGACCATGTAACTTTTTCGTAGTGAGTTGATGTTAAATAAAGTGTTTTCTAATTGTAGTGAAAAAATAACTAAGACAGATCTCTTTGGTTCATCAATCGTCTCCGAGCTCTTGGAATCACTCAAAGGACTTTGGCATCTAAATATTCCATTTCAGTTTGTGAGTTCAAATATTATTTCTCGTTTTATTGAACAAATTATTTCTGACCAATTCTGACCAGTTTCTTTCGGATTTGG
The DNA here is from genome assembly GCF_057945365.1 of Rhopilema esculentum. NCBI lineage: Eukaryota > Metazoa > Cnidaria > Scyphozoa > Rhizostomeae > Rhizostomatidae > Rhopilema > Rhopilema esculentum. The sequence goes on along the minus strand of NC_142819.1, from coordinate 1,909,196 downwards.
CGCTAAAATGAAATCTAAAGTGTTGATTGGACAGTGTCGAACAATGCATGTGTTGTATTTGACCAATGGTTGTCGGCGATACCGTTAAAGACGCAGCACTATCGCGCTATTACGGCTGTGAAGAGTAATCAGTGTCATTTAGACATAGCCTTGGTGCATTAACTTAGAATTATTTCGGCCTTAGGTTGGCGCTAAATGACTTGATGTCGTTTTGTCATAAATATTTATTACCAGAAGTTTCATGTTTATTCTGTTTTGAAAATTTATCTGTTCTTGCAGTGTCTGATGCATTTAGAAGATCGTTTAAAAGACATCTATAACACAAGCAAGGTATTATTTTAATCAATAAATTTACATTATTACCCTTCTTTTCCCCTTGCCCCTTTTGGCCCTCGTGTTGCCTATTGCCCCCATTTTACCTACGTTTCCTTCCTTGTCTCCGTTGCCATCCTTTCTTAAGGCCAGGCCTCCAAGCCCCAAAGATTGGTTTTTCCTATATTTCTCATGAAATGTTGAATTTATAAAGACCATTTTTGTCTATTGAACCAATCCCTCTTCCTAATTTTTCTTGTTTTAGGCTCATGCCTCCTACTGTCCCACTTTGCCTACTTTCCCAACATTTTCCTACTTTTGCCTTACTTGCTCATTTTACTTCCCTTAGCGATGTTATCTCTCCATTGCCCCCATCTTGCTTTCTTGTTTGTCACTTTTTGCTTCTTCTTGCCCCCTTGCTTATGCCGCGAAGTATTGAATACCAGTGAGTAATATTTTTTCATTCCTCATTCTAATAATATATTCATGAATATCATTGAGTTTTCATGTATTTTTTGCGCAAAACAGGTGCTAGCCGAGTTTGCCAGAACTAAACCCGATGCTACAACAAAAGAAATGATAAAAAGGAAAATGAGGTATGTCCAACCCTTTCCTGTAGTTCTTGTCATAAAATGCATTTTTGATCGCGTCTTGTTTGATAGGTTACGTGTGCTTTGTCACCTTTTAATCCTGTCATTCTCTTTTCCAACGACTTCTAAGTAACCTTCATCGAAATTTCTAAGTATATTTTTCAATAATACTAATTATTTATTGAGTTTAGTAATATCTGTACAGGATGGATCATCATAGTTATACCACCAATGTATATTCTTGGTGTCGCAAACTGCCATACTGGCATAGCAATAGCAAAAATTATGAAAATAAATGCTCTTGAATTACTGCGTGCGAAGAGTCTGGTTTGTCACTCGGGGCCATGCTCGTCCAAAGTACGGTGTTTCTGTTGTTTAAACATAGCATTTAAGGATAACGGCCAAGATACTGAGCACTTTGGCAGTATGTTTATTTTTGTCTGTCTGAGAATGTCTATTTTGGCAGTACCATGACTCTCTCTGTGAGTATGACTAAACCTCGTGAACCACAAGTTTTATTAGAGCAGGAACTCTATAATCAATTGTGTAAGTCTTTATCAACCTCTAAAATGTTTGTTTTGTTTTCTACAGGCTTACAGACAGTGACTTGGAGCTAGTTTTGGCAGCAGGCAGCACACATTGCCAGTATTTACAACAAAGCATCAACTAGCTCAATGACTGCACTTCGAATCAGCTCATTGGTAGAGCGAATCATTCGATGTAAAAAAAATCGTTTCGCAGGTGGAAAGAAAGACGCAGAAAAGTCTGTGTAGAGACTTGCTCCAAAGATTGTGTTTTTGAAAGCAAAGTTCTATTGGTTTCAAGTTCATGCAAAATGACACGAATTTCCTAATTATATGAAGTAAATTTGTATCTATTTGTATTTTAAATCTAGTGTTGACTTTTCATGGCCTGTAGATGTTAAGGGATTTATCTTAGGCCTAGATTGTTGGGAGGACTTCAAAACTCCTTCTACATCAAAACCCAGCTTGTTTCCATGTAAGGTTCCTTATAAAAAGAAACGAAGGAAAATTATGTGCAGTAAATTAAGAGAACTTTCTAAGGCCTCACTTTATAAACATTTTGCTTTTTTACAAGCTATTTAAAAAACTATAAAATGTGTTTTGTCCATCCTGTATTTAGTTAGATATAATTATTGGAATCCTCTATTTAGGGTGTAAATTACGTCAAGACAAGTTTACTTGATGTCGAACATTTTGAATGCTTGCCAAAAATAATTGAAACTTTGTGATGCTCCGTTGAATTATTGACGAAACAAGGATTTTACCTCTTCCTAGAAGAACCAACGCTATCATTAAGTTTTTCTCTACCTCTTACTACCCAACGATGCTTATTGAAGTATTTTCACCGTTATCTGCAGAATATCATGATATAGCAGCGTGTAAGAAGGGGGTGTGGGTTGTCAAATTTTTTTTGGATGTGTTCCAATAATCTTGGCAAAGATCATAAGCTGGCTAAAAGGTGCAGCAGGTTTATGCACCAGAATAAATTTAATTCGTAGTCATAATCATACAGTATTTGTTGTTGGCGGATCCAGGTTGGTCTTTAGGAGTAATTTATGATAACATAGATTTATAACCGTTAATTGTTTTTTTCTTGAAACCGAAATTATTTAACTGCTTTGTTAACATGTTAAAGGGATTATTGCTTGGGGATGGGTAATTGAAAGAGCTTAAGTTAGATGCCTTCTTGAGTGACCTCTCTTAGTGAAGCTAGAAGCACATGGTTACTGATGAACAGCGGTTCTTCCCCTTTCAAATAAAGAAGACCCTTTTTAGAGAAATCTAATCTTCATATTTTGCCGTAGCACATGCTGACCAGGGTTGCAAATTATAATTAAGCTTAATTTTCTAAATCTATCCTATTCAGGTTTTTACTAGAGTCTGAATTCTGCCACTTTCCCTCATACCGGGGTTTTTTATTCACCAGATCATCCTTGTTTTGAACTCCCGGATCACCCTGTCCAAGGCAGGACAAATAGTTGTTCTAGGCATTAGCATTGTATACAATACCGTAAGAAGTCAACGCTACCGCTGTTTTTGGTAAACATCAATTTGTGCTATTTTTCCAATAAAGGTAATCGCTTATTTCTGCTGTACAATCTTAGAGCTTATTTTCATTGGAAAGGGGACACCCAAAGATTATCCCCTTCCCACATCCCAAGTTATCTATTCGTGTTCATTCCTATCTTGTTATATTTTTCTTATTATATACCTGTTACTTCTTTTATCTCTTCATCTGACCGTTTTTTCATCGTAAACCCCGCCTTCAGCTTCTATCCCTTGTCAGTCAGTTTCTGTGGTTGTTTGAGCTTTGGGTGTCTCCTATACATTATATATCATTGCTTACTCACATCTATGTGGAATTTAAATTATTATTATTATTATCATATATTTGAATGTGTTTTGAGTACCAGCAAGCATTTTAAATAGTTTTTTTAATTAACTGTGTTATAACAAGAACGTCAATTATATTTTGTTATTTTCTGCTCACGTCGAGTATTTCAGGTACACGATTTCACAAATCGCTTTGTTCATGTAACTATTAGCTTTGGCTGTCAAAACAATTATGAAATACCCTGATTTCTGGAATTCCCGATTTTTCTTGGACCCTTTACAGTCATAAGAAGTGGGGTTCATTTGTACTGAGGAAAAATAATGCGAAGAATTCATACATAAGTAAGTGTGGTTTAAATGTTGGTTGAGTACATTTGTCACGGATGATAAAGTCGGGGAGAACAGGGTTATAACCCCGTTATAGCTTGCCCAGGGACGTAGGATGTGTGGCTTTGTCCACAAGACTAAATAATATATCAAATGTGTTAAATTATTCTTTCATGCTTCGATGATTTTATGAAACGAAGTTCAATTGTCCAGCGTCACAAAATAAGGCATGATCTTTGATGTGAAACTGCTGTGTTGAAGCGCAAGGCATGGAGGTTAGGAACAAGGAAAGGCGGAGTTAGAAACAATGCAACATCTGGAGAAATCTTGTTATCACGAATTTTGCTCACATTTGATAGGGAAATCAGAAGTAAGAATAGAAGCGTTGTTAGAATAAACGCATGTGTCTACATCATAGATGAAGCAGATGTTCACAAAATATAAATAATGTAGGTTATCCTATCTTCCTGTTTATGCGGTCAACATTTATGTAGAATGTCTAGGACCCAGTACCAGAGCAACAGAATTTCAAGCGTGTAAACAGAATGCCAATTTTTCCAAGCAAGTGGTTTACCCTTTCCTAATTCCCTTGCAACCTCACCGCACTCATCTACATTAAGGTCGTTTGTAACAATATTTTCTGGCCAGTCTGAAGCAGACGCTCCTCTACTTCTCCACTCCTATCTTCTTTTTACGCTCTCGAATTTATGTGGGTCTGGTACCCAGGGTAAGGGCCCAAAAGCCCAATAGCGACATTGAGAGAAGCTACGTCCAAGTGCCTTGCGTAAATGGCAATGACAAAGAGCTGGAAACTTTGAAGGATTAGTCGCATTCACTTCAGAGTAATGATTTTCTACTTGAGTATGGGAGGAAAGTTTAGAATCAGAAAATAGTTATCTATTGGGAAGGGTAAATAAAACTAACGCTATAAAAGGTATTCGTAAAAAGCAATCTCAGACGATACTAAGAAAAATAAGTTCGACTTCTTTTGCTTTCTACTTGTGAATCTTCAGATTACATGCTGAACCTTTTAGACCATTTTCGAAGTTTCTGCAACAGGATTACGGCTAGTGCAAGACAAGGCTGTCTTCACTCGTTTTGATGGCATCCTATCTTTAGAATGGCTATTCAAACAGATCACCCACACCGAAAAGTGTTCGTAAAATTTGGGTTCCTACATTTTCGTGGACATGGGTTTTAGTTCTTTGAGAATTATTGATCTAGCAAAATATGTAAGTGAATTTTAGGCAGTATTAAGTGTGTTTGTCAATTGTATTAGAAAAAAGGGGGTACCACAAGAATGCGTATTCGATACTCTTTACGCTTTACTTTAATGGTACACAATCGGCAACAAATGATAGACTTTTTGCTCTAAGAATTTTTGCCAACTCCAGTGATTTCAGGGGGATAAGTTTGTGCTCATGTAATCATAACTGAAACGTTTGTAACATTTTTCGCATATTAAGGTGCTTTTTTATAAAGCTCTTTCATGGTCCGCGGTCCAAATTTGAAATTCCAAAAAGCTTTTTTGACGTCATCAATTCAGAATTTGGTCTTCAGAATTACTGAAACTGTCTACCTTATTATCATAATTCAGTCGAAAATTTCCTGGAAGTGTAATGCACAAAAACGAGATACAAATACTGCAAAGTTCATCCTCCGAATGATTCTTTAACGCATTTTCTATAGCCATGTTTTTGGCAGTGTATTTTAAAAAAAATTGGACTGGATTAAAGCACTTCAGCTTCCATAAAGCTCTTATAAATAAATGACTAGTAAAGTAAACTAAAACCAAAGAGAAATTAAAGACACGAAAAATGTTGGAGAGCCATAAAAAATAAACAATGGGATGACTATAAAGGGGAGGGATTGGAAACATAAAAATGAGATAACTTGCAGTACTTCTCTAAAGAATCTGCAAATGTTGATTAACCAAAGGTACGAGCTTCCTGTGGATATCAGAAATGTTTCCACCAGAAAAATAAAAACTTTTCCTGAAAAGTTCATTTTTGAACTTTTCCTGAAAAGTCCTGAAAAGTGGCAATCATATAAATGTTCTAACCTGTTCTAACCTACATCTCTGCAACTTGAGGACTCAGCAAGAAAGATGAAGAAATTTTGGACTCTTTCCATCGAAAACAACTTCGTCATCTAATTGGGAAGAGTTGTCCACATAGGATATCTAATGTTAACTTATACAAACGATGCAAATCATACCCAATATCATTGTTTATTTTGAGATCTCGGTGGAGGTTGTTTAGACACGTTCTCCGATTAGATTGAAGTTGCCCAGCAAATAAAGCCATGGATTTTATATAGAAAGCACAACTAACAAGCTGTTTCGTGGTCGAATTAGGGCAACCATTGTTACAACTTTACAAATCGACATCAAAAAGTCATTGGAAAAAAATCAAACATTCCCAATCAAAAGTTTGGAAAACAAAAATGATCTAGAAAGAATTTGTGACCACTCTGAAAACAGAAAATTATGAAAACATTGACTGAATACATTGGCAAAGTTGCTGAAGATGAGAAATCGCTTTCAATCGCCTTCAAATCGATACAGCCATCAAAAAGAAGAATCATATAATACCGATCGTTGTTTGATGAGATTTTTATAATGATGCACAATCATCCTGACAATCTAGCCGATCGATTCACCTGATTACAAAATCAAATAATGAAATTTTATGCCTTTACCATTAACATTTCCATTACCATTATTTCTTATGTTAGATATATATGTATTTTTATTTTTTTATTTCTAAACAATTTTACTTTGTAGTAGGCTTTAATTAGCTTTTTTGTAGCTATTTTTATACGCCTACTTTAAATAAACAGATAATAATGACAATGGAACTTTTCATTTTGAATTCCAGTTAAAACTACAATTACAAATCTCACTATTACAAGGTAATTTGTAACTGGCTAGCCTGTTTTTACAAAATAAAACTATTACAATCGTAGTAATGAGAAAAGAAAAAAAAATGTTAAAAGGGGAGTAGCTCTGGATTAGTACAAGTTTTGTTTCTACAGCAGAATATATAGTATGTGGTGCGAATGGAGATACTTGAAAGTTTGGAGATGAGATAGCGTTTCTGTTGATGATCAATGGACAAAGAGTCACACATGTCGATGAATGAGCTGCAGGAGTTGCCAAAAATGCCAAGTGAACTGACGGAAAGATTGACAAACGAGACTGACTTAAACCGATGTTTCAGGTCAGATATGAGGTTGGCATATTTCTCTGACTTTCTGACAGCATTGCAGTTGAGATTTGTTTCAAAGCCTATGATGAGCTCTAAAACGTACAGACAGTTTTCCTTAGTTTTGAGAAATAAGTCAGGGCGTAGTTGATAAAAATAATAATAATAATCAAACAAAATTTATTTTATATCCTTCTACTTACAACTGTAACCTCACTTTACAGGTAGTTACTATCGGATATATTATAGATGGATAGATTAACCAAGTTTACTTTTTTGAACTTAGGGCGTAGTTCCTTTAGAAGGGAACGGTACTTCTCAGCTTTACGCGAAGCGTTATTATCCAGGTTAGTCTCGAACCAACAGTTAATTCGATGACATACAGACAGTTGGAAGCAGTTTTGATAAACATTTCAGGACGGAACGAATCGCCAGTTATGATACATGGTGATAAATAGTAATAATAATAACAATAACAACAATAGCAACATTCACAGTAACAATCTTTTTGCATCGATCATTAGCTTCCAAGAAGACTTTTACCCGTTAAATCTTGCAGCAGTGCCGCCATTTTGTGGCGGACGATCCAATACTTTTCTCACGTAGCGTACATTCCTTTTTGTCTAAATAATGGATGTCACGTGCATTGACCTAGAAATTTATTCGTACTTGGACTATTCCAAAAATGGATGGAACCCTCTTGAACAAAGAGCACCTCTGATCAAGGGGTTGAAGACCAATTAATAATATCTTGAAAGCAACTGATATTACAACACTGGACCCCATTTAAACCTGTCTCTAACAAGCATCTCAGTCGTTCTTTTAACAGTCGTCCTTTTAAGAAAAGTCCAGACTTTCGACTTATGTTACCGTGGCACGCAAGAACCCGGGTTTTTAAAGACAGAAAGTACCACAGCCGACTGATGATTAGGAAGAGTGAATTGTTTAAACTGAATGGCTTCATCACTTGAAAAAGTCGCGCAGTTGGAAACGATGAGTGCCGCAACAGATGCAAAACTAAAGGGCGTTGCCGCCAATCGCTTAGGCCTACCGGTGTCTCTGTTTTGAATTTATATCGAAAGATATGGAAATAGAGATACATAAATTATGCAGTTCACCGGCAAAAAAACTCACCGAATCGTCTGAGCTCCGTCTGGAAAGCGTAATAAACTCAAATTGTTTGCTACATCAAATGACAAATGTTTTTGGATCCATTTTTAGAAGTACAAAAACACGTAATGGAATTGGCATCTCATGCTTGTGTAATCCTATGGGGGGAAAGGTTATGGATGTGCCAAAAAGATCTGCCTCGAGAATTGATCAGAGTAAATTCTCATGAGAAGATAAGGCAAACGAACGTTTTTGAAGAAAATCCACATGCAAGAAAACTAACCAATCGCAAACCGTTATTTTGATGGGTGGCTTGACAAGTTGGGTATACGCAGTCCTTTTATATGGACACATTACCTTTAAGGTTATGAGAAATAAAGCTTGTGAAACCCCGAAAACAACTACCGATTTATCAGTAATATAGGGTGCTATTGTTAACAAACTCTGTGCTCTCGACTACACCTAGTTTCCTTACATCTATCTTGCCAAGCTGAACAACACTCGCGGAGAGTTGAAGTGTCACAAACTATAACGTCAAAGGAAAGTTGGCGCGATGGATTTCCCCTAGTTATTGTTGTCTGTGAATATCTGCCTGTTTTGATCTCGTGAAGACGTACAGGCATCTCAGCATAAACTCACAAAAAGAATAGATACCCAGTTTAAATCAAGCTGAAATTAGAATAAACAAGACTTTAAGCAAGATCGTTTTAAATCCTTTCCACCTCTTTCCAAACTATGATATTTTCACTTTTACCGAAAGCAGATATTACTTAGAAAAAATCCACCCAGCTCGCCGCATCGATTGCAAATGATGCCGCATCATTGAAATAAAGTGTTTTGCTGTTTGGGTAATATGGTGACCTTGTCTCTCTAAAAGCGGGATATCAGTGGATTTTCTTCAAAAGGCTTCGCCATTCCCGGCAAGAAAAGGGGCTAAACATTCAAGGTCAAAGCTAAAGTAAATTCCAAGGCCTTTTCTTATTATGAACTTCTTTCCTAAAAACTATGGGCTATTTTCTAAGAAAGACGAAACAGCGTAGAAAAATTACCAAAGAGAATTTTCCAAAGCAACATACACCTCTTGGTGCCCTCGTCATTTAGAGACAAAGTAACATACTCAGAACATCTGCCTTGTCAAGACAAAATAAACCTAAATTTGATTTCAGTGAACATCAAATGAAACGCCAATGACTGAAGGGGCATTATAAAAGGATAGCGTAGAAGTCGCTTCATTTTCACCAGCATTGTGGAAGTCATTCCATTCTCTCACAGATTTCTCTCATCCTTTATAACTGGCGAGCTCAAGTGAAATGTTTTTTGCTTGGCAAGGTCTGACGCAAAGATTCGACCTAATTCCCAGAAAATGATTATTTGTGCTCAAATAATATCGCTAATTCACAACTAAGATTACCCTTAGATATGGATCTATTTAACATCCACGATAACTGCTGTATTGGTAATCCGACTCCAAATTACAATGTTGAGGGTCCCCCAGGGGGGAATTTGATCCGTGTTTCCTTTGGAAAAACATCCAATGTTCCAGTTTCCCCGTTGAAAATAAAAAAAAATTCATTTGTTCCCTTAAACAAGTAATAATGTTCCTATGTTCCCAGTGGAGAATTTAAGTTGTTCTCGTGTTTCGGTATCATTTGTTGCCATGTTCCATTGTTCCCGAACACCCCTGGGAGACCCTCAATGTTGTGTTAAATAACCCGTAAACCCCCTTAAACAATGTTTTAATACTGGAAAGTAAGGAACAAAAGTTTGAAGTGTCGTCTTTTTCAAGTAACCTATAGGATATTTGCCGAATGGAGAGACGGGAGAGCAGATGTTTTCGTAATCAAAACAAACATAAAAATGACGTAAAAAAATGAGAGATAGTCGTTAGGGGTTTCAGATACACTGTAGGTATGCAATGGGTTTTGTACTTGAAATTACTAAAAAAGCAAATAGGGGAGAGCTAATAGACAGGACTGGAGAAGTTCTTCTTTTCTCGAAATGAGTTTATTTTTTAGAATACTTGCTAACATTGGTTCCTGCGAAATAGCTGATTTAAAGAGTTATCGACTCAATAAAAACAAGTAAATTAAGTGCAGAAAAGTAATGGAAAGTATTTGAGAATTTCAATATAAATTAAAGCATTTAAATCCACTGAAAGCTAAAAAAACCTGTTTCCTTTCACAAGCCTAGTCTGAGAACCTCAAAGCCAAGGAAAATAAAAAGTGATAAAATTAAAAAAATGTTTATTCAGGGTTACAAGAGGACAATGGGATAACTAAACAGAAGTGAATTTCACAAGGTAATGTTGGGGTGTATGGCAGCCTTAGATTTTGATTGGTTGGTGTTAGCTAGTTGGTGAAATTGCTTTGTGGTAGGTTGTCTTTACGCATGTCCTAACTCATCAAATTTTACACCATCGATCCTCGTCTTGAAGGTCAAATTACGTAACCGTAATGATAAAACGTAGATAGATGGAATGGTTTTTCACAGTATCCGCTGCTTTCATAAAGGAGCAAAAACAGTTAATGTTTTGCCTTAAAAATATACTTGAAAGAAAGTAGGGTTTTGACGTTAGACGTAACGTAACGTTAGAAGTAAGTAAGACAGTTGAATGCTTCTACGTCGTATACTAAGGTTTGTTTTGTATACACATGCACATAAAGTCTTCGTAGCTCACGTTGATGACACCATTCATATTGGAGTCCCTCTGCCGAAAAGCGTCCGTCAGGCACCTCAGCATAACGCAACACTGTATAAAGTCATCAAGCTTCAGTGACCGTTTGGCATAGGTGTCAAATCTGAGGAAAAAGACAAGGAGAGCAGACGTCAGTGGTAGGGGAAGACTTGGTGCTCTATAGCAATGAATTCTGTGCAGGCACAGACAGGGCCGCCGAGAGCTGAGAACTTTTGAAGACCCTGGGCAAAAGCAAACAACGTTGCCTCCTGCGAATGGAGCGAGCAGATAATTTTTGCTTAAAATGCATTTTAGAATATTTCTTGCAGCAAACTCTTGCAATCGTTTTTATAATTTTTACTATTTGTAAGCATACATTTGTTACGATTAATTCCATTTTAAAATGGAATTTATTACTTTATGAAGCACTATAGACCTCTAGGCCCTGGTACAATTGCCCCCTTGCCCCCCCCAGTCGGCGGCCCTGGTCACACAGTCCAGGAAACTTGCGGCCACACCCCTGACCACTGCAGGAAGGTCCATATAAGTGACAGATTTTTAGTTATCACTCTCGCACAACAACTGACTTTTACTACAGAAATTTCAGAGGTAACCCTTTCAGCTAGAGCGGTTAATGGGTTTGGGAGCATATTTTCACCGAAGTGAAAGCATAGCGAGAGGCCAGTACGCTTAATTTTACGATAGACATGGCTTTTGGCCGCTAGGCCTCTAACGCCAAATATTATCTTGCTTAGCATTGTAAATGACAAAAAAGAACGGATCACGGTACATAAGCATTATGACACTTACTTAACGACAATAAGCTGGACAAAATTTGATGAAACTCTGTAACCCATGTCGGAGAATGCGCGGTGCAGTTCGTTGGATTCAATGCTCCCAGAACGATCGCCGTCGTATCGATCAAATACTCCCTTCCACTGTTGAATGTAGTTCCACAAGCCAACGAATTCATTGAAGTTTATCGTTCCGTTCTGATCCTGATCAAACAAACCTAAAAATAGTTGAAGCAAGTAAAATAATATTTCATTCGTATGTTCAACAGTAAAGGTGTTTCTTATCAGCAAACAAAAATATAAAAATTGAAACGTGAAATCGATATTTAAATTCATTTCAAGAAGGATCTATTACTGTGAATTCTTCACCGTGTAGTGTGGGTGTTTACCCAGTGGCGTAGATAGACGGCGGTAAGAGGGGCGGAAAACCCCTTGTAAAGCTAGAAAGCTATTTGTCGGAAAAACTCTGACCCTGTCGGAAATGTAACATGGTTGTCTGCCTTTCTAAGTGTTACATTTTGAGAGGAAGGATCGTTGAGCTTAGAATAACGATTTTTTCCGTTGTTCTGAATCAGATTAGCAATTTTCAAAATTAGGCATGGCACTTTAAAAAGCCTTTATTTAGAGGAGAAGACCAGAAAATAATTAAGTAGCATGATTCAGGACACTTGAAATTGAACAAATGGTTAAGTTTATCTTATGTTTTTCCGGTTCTAATTGTTGTGATGTTATGACCAGATTTATGAAAAAAAGAACAATCTTTTGGTGGTACAAAACTTGTAAATAGCTTTGAAAAAAGCAAACATTTAGTAAACTAAAGCTTTTCGTCTGACACTCTTCAGAGTTTAAAACGTCAGAACATAGATCGAAAACTCTACGCTAAGAAATATATATACCCAGTTGTGGATCGAAATAGGCCAATCAGAAACACGAGCACATGACTGTAAAGGTTGACCAATCAGTGCCGCTTGCCTATTAGAATGTTACCAAAAAAAAAAGGACGCTTATAGATTTTCGTCGGAAAATCTACATTTCTTATCCCACCAAGGAATTTTACTATCTACGCCACTGTGTTTACCCTTTTGGTTATTTCGGCTGTGTATTCGCAAAAGGTGGGGCGGGTCCTGATAGCTATCTTGTAGATTGACTAAAAAGGACACCCTTTTGACTGCATTGAACAAAACAATTAATTACAAAAAACCTAATAATTGTAGATTGTAGATTGACAAAAAACTGAATATTATAGTCAGGCTCCAAGTGAACATATTACTAGTAATTAGCGGTGATGTCAACACAAGTACAATTTTTAGATCATAAGATATCATTTTGATGTTATTCGCATAGACCCCTTTGAACCTCCTGCCTAGAGCAAGATTATAGGTACGAGTTATACAAACGAAATATGTGTGAATAAATACGAAACTATGACTTGCAGCAACAACGATTTCTTGCAAGGGACATAAAAACAAACCTATCATAAGGCGACATGTTTCTAGATTGAAGTGACTCCAATTGTTGTTCATTAGTGCCTGCCGCAGCTCTTCAGTTGAAATCTGGCCAGATCTGTCCCTGTCAACAGTGGTGAACCACGACCAAAGGGTTGGATCGGCCCCTGGAGGGGCACCTGAAACTATTCCTTGCTGACCAGGATATCCTTTGAAAAGGAAAGAAACGGGGGTGTATGGTCATCGAACAGTAAACAAACTGACATGAAAAACTTTCTTGAGTAGATCAAGCATGTTTATGACAGAATAATGTAGGATCAAAGTGACAGGATTATCTAGTGAATGTTTTAACAGTGTTGGTGATCTATCAAAGTTGCATACCTAACTTGCATCATTATACCTAATTCAGGTAGCTCAGCTGACACAACTAACACCTAAAACTTTCGAACCGAAAAGTTCGGAAAAAAATATTAGCACAAAAACCTCCAGACAAACAATTTTTGCACGATACCAAAATATATGAGAAAAATTAACTGTCATTGCACGTTAATCTATCAAGGATAATTCAAACTAGCTACTACAAAAAAATCTTCGTATAAGCCGCCCCACATATTAGCGGAACCCCTAATTTAAGGTTTGAAAAGTTGGAGAAAAAGTTGAAAAATATTCGGGTAAACTGTTTGCAACTTGTCCAAACTTAGCCTGCGTTGAGACTTTCCAAGTGATAATAATCTTGCCAAGAGCCTTACTTAGTCATAAACAGCTGTTGCAATATTGTTAACTTTTTAGGATGCTTTTGTCAAAAATTGTGTTTCTTGGCAGAGCAGCTGTGAATCTTTTGGAGTTGAAAACATCTCTGATGATGCTGGAAAACGCAACTCACTGGTTTTGGAAGCAAGAAAAAGTAGTTAAAGCAATATTTTAATGAGTTTATCCTGTCATATGGCACATGTCACAGCAAACGAGACCCAGAAAGATTCTAAGTGGTTAAATGAAATGTGTAGCCCTTAAGGCAAAACAATTTTTTGTTGACCTTCACTTCTACTTTTATTCTTCTTCAGAGACAAAAAAAGGTTGTATAATTTTATAACTTTTGTGGGTGGGAGTATCACAAAATACGAAAAATCGAGTGTGTAAGCTGAAAACATTGTAGATGTACCTCTCATAGTAGAGCTACCTCTACAGACAAGAACCAGAAAAGAAAAATGATAAACAGAAAATCAAGATAAACAGGCAATTTGATACATTGGCCATCCAAATGATAGAGGTTGGCTGTTGTCAGCCCCAGCTATTTTGAAGCTTTCCAAGCCCTGAACAGCCTAAACTTGATCCAACAAAGAGCTTGATCCAACAAAAACAAATGAAATGGACAAAGACTTTTTGATGCTTGAAATTATTAACATGGATGACTTTTAAGGACTATGTTAAAGAAGAGCAGGACTTTCAGTGGGGGGCTTGGCAGGCATGCACAGATGTTTCATTCGGGAATGATTAGTTGTGCGTCCAGTGATCAATATTTCTCTTGCAGAGAGCAATTATCAGAGACTGATAGGCCAATCCACTTGAGAAACTCTTTTGGAAACAGTTTGACATTGAATCCTTGTTTCATAGGTCTCCATTTTCTGACCATTTGGTTTCTGTATTTTCTTGAGCCATTCCTATTGCTCAAGCCAACATGGTCTTGGTCAAAACAAAACAGAAAATTTTCCCATTACACTGTCTTGTCTGCTTTCATATCCTTTGTTTGAGCTTGTCTTGAAATTAAAGATGAAGAAATTTTGTTTTGAAATGACTCTGTCTTCAATTTTCTCATTAAAACAGTTTGTTTTGAAATGACTCTGTTCTCCAATGACTCCTTTTTTGCTGTTCCCATTCAAATTATTCATTCTCAAATGATTCTGTTTTTGAATGATCAAATGTCTTTGTTTTTGAGCATAACAATGGGAAAACAAAATGAGAAACAATTCAGGCAGCTCCGTTTTTGTACGATAAAGGAAAAATGGGAACAAGGCCTAATTTCTAATGGAATAACACATTATCAATTGCCCTTTGCTATTTGTTAGTCAAAAATGTTTGCCCTTAGCTTTTTTTCATAAAGCTGTTAAAAGCTAGAAACTCGGCCAGGGAAACATAAATATAAATATACAATGAAGTATTCTGTTCATTTTGAAAGTTTTGTTAAGTTTAGCATTTAAACTCTATTGTTCTGTGTTATCAGGTAAATTTGATTTGCCCACACCACTCTTACCACAGGAAAGCCCTGAAGAGGCAGCAATTGACAAGCTGGGGGAATTGTTACTTACAACTGATATTTTCTGATGATTAATTTGAATGAATTCAAAGTATTTCTTTCAAAGTATTTCCTTGGGCACAAAAGGGGATTTGTGAATCATTAGTAAAACATGTCCTTACTTTTCCAAACTTAGCCTGCATTCAGACTTTCCAAATAGAGGAAATTGTATCCAGTATGCTCCACAATTGTACTTATTCTCTAGTATCCAGGATGCTGACACTTCTTTAGGGAATCACCTTTTTGCAATCTTATATCTTTGGCACAATGGCTTCAAATTGAATTTTAATTATTTGTACACTAAAGTGCTTGCTAGGATACTGACAGAATAATGGTAGCATGTCTCGCATGATCAAACTGATTCAATGTCTACCATGCAAAGACATATGATGAAAAAGGCATAGTTGTGATTTGTTCCTTAAAATCATGGAAAGACAGCTCTTGGCTCTAAAGACAAATAGTTTTTAATACTCAACTTAAACATTCAACTACATTTATATATAATACATGAACCACTAATAACAATTATCTTTTTACAAAAAGGAAAACTACACACAGTAAGTAGTTCGAATTTTAATATGTTTGACAGATGAAAATGTCAGACATATGAAAAGAACTTACAAGGAGCTATCTAGGTCATATGCCCGATTTGATGTGTAAAATAAGGCACAAGTCTTGCGAAATAAGTGGATACAAGAAAGTCTGCACCAGTGCAAATACTCTAAATCTCCTCTATTTGTCAAGTCTGCATGAATGCTACTCCTAACAAAAGTATTCAATAATGTTGAAGAGGAATCTTTATTCAAAACTGTGAGAAAGATTAGACTCCTCAGAGACTTGAGATAGATATGAATTTATTCAGCAGTGTTCCTTGTCAGCAGAAGAAGAATTTTGGTACAAGCACAAGCCCTTGGATCAAGTTATTGAACAAAGTAAGGCAGTTACTAGGGAATACAACGAATAACATTCAAGAAAATATAAATCTGTATCTTGATATTTTCTATAATATTTTGATAAAGCTACATCTTTTATCATATATATTTCAATTTGTGGTTCTGGTGATTCTTTTAATTGCGATTCAAGCGATTCGACCAATAGTCATCTTTTATTTATATAGTGAGCCCTGTTCTGTTGTGAGAAATTCCTGAAAATTGAGCATTGACAGTGGCACAATTAATACACGCTACCCGCTCTTAACTATATCATTATTATCATCATTTGATACTATTTTTTACAAGAGATACACACTGTACTTAGATTTGTTGAAAAAATAGTTTATTTTTCTTTTGCATTTGATAAGATTAAAAATGTCCGAATTCGATATTGAATGAGGCAACACAACAAACGGATCGTGCAAATGCGATGTAAACATTAACACTGGGTGGAAAAACTCACCTTGAGGTTGTGCTTGTCCGTAGCCTTGCTGCTGGTGGCCACGATACTCCCCATAGCCGTAGCTTTGTTGCGGCGGTGCCTGTCCATAACCTCCATATCCTCCTTGCCCGTGGTACGCCATTTTCGCTTTGAGAAGCCAACAAAAGTCACCCTCGTTCTGATTCAAGATTCAATGTATCCTTGTGGCAATTATCGCATACTTTATTTATATGCCCTGGGCGTTAATTGGAACTGGGATAAAAATTGTATCACATTTAAACACGAAACTTATCGTTTTAGCAGTAGAAAATCTGTGGATTGTGGAAATCTAGCTTAGTGAACTTTGGAGATTTGTACCCGGAGGTTGTTGCAATTGCGGACTATTATTAGGAGTTATAATTAGGGCGCTGGAAATTCGTCTGCAGAAATGTGAAGGCTGAGCACCTAGTTGCCATTTTCATCATCAGTGAATCAAATTTAAAATTGCTACAGAAAATGTCTTTGAAACCAAGCCCTTTGTAAAAGGAGACATCGCTATTATTCTTGTTGTTTTGATACTGAAATGTTACTAAGCAGATTTGAGGTTGTCTTAACTAAAGAAAGAAACACCAAAGGTACAAAGCTGGTGGCGGTTTTCTTATTCGGTTTGGCTCTTTTTCAAAGCATATGTTTACAAAAAGCTTAAACAGTTTTATCATACGAGAAAGAGTCATTTCTCATAAGAAATTGGCTTTAAAAAAACCTAGCCCTAAGATGCAAGAAAACTGAGAAACCGTAATTCTAATCACCCTTTACCTTAAAAACTTTTGCTCAACCGGCATGATAATATTAATTAAAAATCATATATTCATAAAGCACCAAAATTTATCAAATATGTCTTCTTTAGCATTGTACAAGACCAAGACCTAAGACATATATTTGAAAAAAAATAAAAATTTTCATAGCAGTAAGAAGAAAGTTATAGAAAAATACAATTAAAAAGTAATAGAAAATAAAAAT
Source organism: Rhopilema esculentum (assembly GCF_057945365.1). Taxonomy (NCBI): domain Eukaryota; kingdom Metazoa; phylum Cnidaria; class Scyphozoa; order Rhizostomeae; family Rhizostomatidae; genus Rhopilema; species Rhopilema esculentum. The sequence continues at coordinate 1,891,718 of NC_142819.1, read as the reverse complement.
GTTTTTAATCTCGACTTGAAAATATCCATGCTCTGCGAGTTAAGAATTCAAGAGATGGGCGATTCCACAATTTGGCAGCGGTGACTGGAAATGCCCTGTCTCCACGTGTTCTGGATTTGGGCTGGATTTCGGCTGTGTATTCGCAAAAGGTGGGGCGGGTCCTGATAGCTATCTTGTAGATTGACTAAAAAGGACACCCTTTTGACTGCATTGAACAAAACAATTAATTACAAAAAACCTAATAATTGTAGATTGTAGATTGACAAAAAACTGAATATTATAGTCAGGCTCCAAGTGAACATATTACTAGTAATTAGCGGTGATGTCAACACAAGTACAATTTTTAGATCATAAGATATCATTTTGATGTTATTCGCATAGACCCCTTTGAACCTCCTGCCTAGAGCAAGATTATAGGTACGAGTTATACAAACGAAATATGTGTGAATAAATACGAAACTATGACTTGCAGCAACAACGATTTCTTGCAAGGGACATAAAAACAAACCTATCATAAGGCGACATGTTTCTAGATTGAAGTGACTCCAATTGTTGTTCATTAGTGCCTGCCGCAGCTCTTCAGTTGAAATCTGGCCAGATCTGTCCCTGTCAACAGTGGTGAACCACGACCAAAGGGTTGGATCGGCCCCTGGAGGGGCACCTGAAACTATTCCTTGCTGACCAGGATATCCTTTGAAAAGGAAAGAAACGGGGGTGTATGGTCATCGAACAGTAAACAAACTGACATGAAAAACGTTCTTGAGTAGATCAAGCATGTTTATGACAGAATAATGTAGGATCAAAGTGACAGGATTATCTAGTGAATGTTTTAACAGTGTTGGTGATCTATCAAAGTTGCATACCTAACTTGCATCATTATACCTAATTCAGGTAGCTCAGCTGACACAACTAACACCTAAAACTTTCGAACCGAAAAGTTCGGAAAAAAATATTAGCACAAAAACCTCCAGACAAACAATTTTTGCACGATACCAAAATATATGAGAAAAATTAACTGTCATTGCACGTTAATCTATCAAGGATAATTCAAACTAGCTACTACAAAAAAATCTTCGTATAAGCCGCCCCACATATTAGCGGAACCCCTAATTTAAGGTTTGAAAAGTTGGAGAAAAAGTTGAAAAATATTCGGGTAAACTGTTTGCAACTTGTCCAAACTTAGCCTGCGTTGAGACTTTCCAAGTGATAATAATCTTGCCAAGAGCCTTACTTAGTCATAAACAGCTGTTGCAATATTGTTAACTTTTTAGGATGCTTTTGTCAAAAATTGTGTTTCTTGGCAGAGCAGCTGTGAATCTTTTGGAGTTGAAAACATCTCTGATGATGCTGGAAAACGCAACTCACTGGTTTTGGAAGCAAGAAAAAGTAGTTAAAGCAATATTTTAATGAGTTTATCCTGTCATATGGCACATGTCACAGCAAACGAGACCCAGAAAGATTCTAAGTGGTTAAATGAAATGTGTAGCCCTTAAGGCAAAACAATTTTTTGTTGACCTTCACTTCTACTTTTATTCTTCTTCAGAGACAAAAAAAGGTTGTATAATTTTATAACTTTTGTGGGTGGGAGTATCACAAAATACGAAAAATCGAGTGTGTAAGCTGAAAACATTGTAGATGTACCTCTCATAGTAGAGCTACCTCTACAGACAAGAACCAGAAAAGAAAAATGATAAACAGAAAATCAAGATAAACAGGCAATTTGATACATTGGCCATCCAAATGATAGAGGTTGGCTGTTGTCAGCCCCAGCTATTTTGAAGCTTTCCAAGCCCTGAACAGCCTAAACTTGATCCAACAAAGAGCTTGATCCAACAAAAACAAATGAAATGGACAAAGACTTTTTGATGCTTGAAATTATTAACATGGATGACTTTTAAGGACTATGTTAAAGAAGAGCAGGACTTTCAGTGGGGGGCTTGGCAGGCATGCACAGATGTTTCATTCGGGAATGATTAGTTGTGCGTCCAGTGATCAATATTTCTCTTGCAGAGAGCAATTATCAGAGACTGATAGGCCAATCCACTTGAGAAACTCTTTTGGAAACAGTTTGACATTGAATCCTTGTTTCATAGGTCTCCATTTTCTGACCATTTGGTTTCTGTATTTTCTTGAGCCATTCCTATTGCTCAAGCCAACATGGTCTTGGTCAAAACAAAACAGAAAATTTTCCCATTACACTGTCTTGTCTGCTTTCATATCCTTTGTTTGAGCTTGTCTTGAAATTAAAGATGAAGAAATTTTGTTTTGAAATGACTCTGTCTTCAATTTTCTCATTAAAACAGTTTGTTTTGAAATGACTCTGTTCTCCAATGACTCCTTTTTTGCTGTTCCCATTCAAATTATTCATTCTCAAATGATTCTGTTTTTGAATGATCAAATGTCTTTGTTTTTGAGCATAACAATGGGAAAACAAAATGAGAAACAATTCAGGCAGCTCCGTTTTTGTACGATAAAGGAAAAATGGGAACAAGGCCTAATTTCTAATGGAATAACACATTATCAATTGCCCTTTGCTATTTGTTAGTCAAAAATGTTTGCCCTTAGCTTTTTTTCATAAAGCTGTTAAAAGCTAGAAACTCGGCCAGGGAAACATAAATATAAATATACAATGAAGTATTCTGTTCATTTTGAAAGTTTTGTTAAGTTTAGCATTTAAACTCTATTGTTCTGTGTTATCAGGTAAATTTGATTTGCCCACACCACTCTTACCACAGGAAAGCCCTGAAGAGGCAGCAATTGACAAGCTGGGGGAATTGTTACTTACAACTGATATTTTCTGATGATTAATTTGAATGAATTCAAAGTATTTCTTTCAAAGTATTTCCTTGGGCACAAAAGGGGATTTGTGAATCATTAGTAAAACATGTCCTTACTTTTCCAAACTTAGCCTGCATTCAGACTTTCCAAATAGAGGAAATTGTATCCAGTATGCTCCACAATTGTACTTATTCTCTAGTATCCAGGATGCTGACACTTCTTTAGGGAATCACCTTTTTGCAATCTTATATCTTTGGCACAATGGCTTCAAATTGAATTTTAATTATTTGTACACTAAAGTGCTTGCTAGGATACTGACAGAATAATGGTAGCATGTCTCGCATGATCAAACTGATTCAATGTCTACCATGCAAAGACATATGATGAAAAAGGCATAGTTGTGATTTGTTCCTTAAAATCATGGAAAGACAGCTCTTGGCTCTAAAGACAAATAGTTTTTAATACTCAACTTAAACATTCAACTACATTTATATATAATACATGAACCACTAATAACAATTATCTTTTTACAAAAAGGAAAACTACACACAGTAAGTAGTTCGAATTTTAATATGTTTGACAGATGAAAATGTCAGACATATGAAAAGAACTTACAAGGAGCTATCTAGGTCATATGCCCGATTTGATGTGTAAAATAAGGCACAAGTCTTGCGAAATAAGTGGATACAAGAAAGTCTGCACCAGTGCAAATACTCTAAATCTCCTCTATTTGTCAAGTCTGCATGAATGCTACTCCTAACAAAAGTATTCAATAATGTTGAAGAGGAATCTTTATTCAAAACTGTGAGAAAGATTAGACTCCTCAGAGACTTGAGATAGATATGAATTTATTCAGCAGTGTTCCTTGTCAGCAGAAGAAGAATTTTGGTACAAGCACAAGCCCTTGGATCAAGTTATTGAACAAAGTAAGGCAGTTACTAGGGAATACAACGAATAACATTCAAGAAAATATAAATCTGTATCTTGATATTTTCTATAATATTTTGATAAAGCTACATCTTTTATCATATATATTTCAATTTGTGGTTCTGGTGATTCTTTTAATTGCGATTCAAGCGATTCGACCAATAGTCATCTTTTATTTATATAGTGAGCCCTGTTCTGTTGTGAGAAATTCCTGAAAATTGAGCATTGACAGTGGCACAATTAATACACGCTACCCGCTCTTAACTATATCATTATTATCATCATTTGATACTATTTTTTACAAGAGATACACACTGTACTTAGATTTGTTGAAAAAATAGTTTATTTTTCTTTTGCATTTGATAAGATTAAAAATGTCCGAATTCGATATTGAATGAGGCAACACAACAAACGGATCGTGCAAATGCGATGTAAACATTAACACTGGGTGGAAAAACTCACCTTGAGGTTGTGCTTGTCCGTAGCCTTGCTGCTGGTGGCCACGATACTCCCCATAGCCGTAGCTTTGTTGCGGCGGTGCCTGTCCATAACCTCCATATCCTCCTTGCCCGTGGTACGCCATTTTCGCTTTGAGAAGCCAACAAAAGTCACCCTCGTTCTGATTCAAGATTCAATGTATCCTTGTGGCAATTATCGCATACTTTATTTATATGCCCTGGGCGTTAATTGGAACTGGGATAAAAATTGTATCACATTTAAACACGAAACTTATCGTTTTAGCAGTAGAAAATCTGTGGATTGTGGAAATCTAGCTTAGTGAACTTTGGAGATTTGTACCCGGAGGTTGTTGCAATTGCGGACTATTATTAGGAGTTATAATTAGGGCGCTGGAAATTCGTCTGCAGAAATGTGAAGGCTGAGCACCTAGTTGCCATTTTCATCATCAGTGAATCAAATTTAAAATTGCTACAGAAAATGTCTTTGAAACCAAGCCCTTTGTAAAAGGAGACATCGCTATTATTCTTGTTGTTTTGATACTGAAATGTTACTAAGCAGATTTGAGGTTGTCTTAACTAAAGAAAGAAACACCAAAGGTACAAAGCTGGTGGCGGTTTTCTTATTCGGTTTGGCTCTTTTTCAAAGCATATGTTTACAAAAAGCTTAAACAGTTTTATCATACGAGAAAGAGTCATTTCTCATAAGAAATTGGCTTTAAAAAAACCTAGCCCTAAGATGCAAGAAAACTGAGAAACCGTAATTCTAATCACCCTTTACCTTAAAAACTTTTGCTCAACCGGCATGATAATATTAATTAAAAATCATATATTCATAAAGCACCAAAATTTATCAAATATGTCTTCTTTAGCATTGTACAAGACCAAGACCTAAGACATATATTTGAAAAAAAATAAAAATTTTCATAGCAGTAAGAAGAAAGTTATAGAAAAATACAATTAAAAAGTAATAGAAAATAAAAATGTTTTTAATCTCGACTTGAAAATATCCATGCTCTGCGAGTTAAGAATTCAAGAGATGGGCGATTCCACAATTTGGCAGCGGTGACTGGAAATGCCCTGTCTCCACGTGTTCTGGATTTGGGCTAAAGATGCTTTACGACTATATTTTCAAAACTGGCCTAATATCGTACTGCCAGAAAATACAAACAAAATGAATTTCTCAAGACAGCTGCCGCTAAGCATGCCGGTTGCGCAAGAGCCTTTAAGAAACTACTCGAGGAGCCTTTTTTTAAAGAAAGAGTGGAAATTGTTATTTTCGACAATAGGCACCTATTGTTGTTAAATGCTATCCTATGTTACGTTTTTCTGTTCCTAAAAAGTAGCTCTCTAGCATTTTTCCTTAAGAAAAATAAAATTCTGCAATAAAATAACTTCTGTGTGTTGCTTGTCAAGGCGCAGCAACCAGGCATATGTGATAACGCGCAGTTATCAGGCAGGTGTGATTACTACCAATTGATAAAGAGGTCGGTACAAAAAATAAACCAAATTTTTTACCCTTAACCTCCATCCATTATCATACAAGTAGCAAATTACATAACAATGAACCAGCGACAACCTTGGTCTTAAAAGTTACAAAAAAGGTTAAAAATATTGTCAATAAAAACATAGAACGTTAGCAAGTCAGTTCAACTACAAGTTATCCGATCAATTAACAATTACTCTTTTTCTCTAAAAAAAGTTCGCAAAACTACACTCTACAATGCCAGTAGATCATCAGAAGTATTTAAATCGTTCCCTTACAAAGGCGATGTCATAGATGAAACAGTACCAGTGGTTATTGTTCGTTATCTAAACATCCTCGTTTGCATTCTCGTCTGAGCAGTTTGACAAAGATACTCTGAAAGCTGATTGGTCAGACGGACAGCGTCGCGAAACAATGAAGCAGGTGAGCATGATTGCGGTCGGCGCAATGGTAGCCATAGCGTAGCCAAGAAGCTCTGCCGCAATCACAAAAATTTCAGCAATTTTCACCGATGAGACAAAATTCTTACTTTGGGCCAAAAGAAAAGGAATCCACAATATACAGAAAAATGCTGACAGCATAACTGAAGACAATAGAGAAAGGTGTGTGTCCTTGGTAAGCAGCTCTGCACTTTGTTGCCTCGCATAAAAAATTGGAGCTGGTATTTCATGCATTTGAACTTGAAAATCAGTTGGATGAACTTTTGTGAGACACAATACCTGCTGTCGGAAAAGTGCTTTCATTTGAAGAGCTATCATGGCAATACAAGCAATAACAGAGTAGATGTAGAAAAAGATCATTGCCTGCCCAGAAATAGGTGTGGCCTTACTAGGACTGCAAGGAGAGAATGAAAAGTTGGACACAGCAAGGCAAAGCAAAGTGGACAGAAAAGCAATGCTAAGCATAAAAAGCTTTGTTCTTCTTAACAGAGTCTGCCTAAATGCATTATTATTGCCCGGCCATTCAATAGATATCAAAATGCTTACATAGAGGATGGTAAAGAGCCAAACATTGAAGCTGAAGAAAGGAGCCACCGAGAACATGATGCAAAGAAATGTGTCAGGTTTTAAGCTGCTACTTATTATCTGCACGACGCAGGGAATGACTGTACTAATCAGGCTTGCAGCTGGAACAGTATTTGCAATGAATGAAAATATCAATTGTTCTTTATGTCTCCCAGCAACCAAAAGGGAGAGACTGCTTGCTGATACTGTTCCAATTAGATGCAAAACTCGAGGCAGTAGCGAAGCCAGTCCCTGAAAGCAATGCATTTCATCTAAACAATGCTTATGAGAATCAAGTTCGAATGAGATTGCACGGCGGAAGAAGCAGCCACACTTTTTTGCAGTATTACCCTCATAGTGCACGTTTTTCAGCGAGATACTAGCATTCACTTCTGCACAAATAACCTGCATACTTTTATTTGTGTATTGGACTGAAGCAAAAGCAAGCAAGCAACGTAACTTTCCAGTACATTTTGGACTACATTCCTTTAGAAAACATTGTTCTTGCATCTGAGTAGAAACCATACTTTTATTTGCAACGCTGTAATTCATTCTTGAATCTTGGTTTTTGAGTAAGATTTCTTCTAAAGGAAAGGCAGTTAGGTTACAGCTTATCAGTGCATTGTTGCTTTCGATTACATCATTTACAGTTGAATGTTGGATCTTTAACGTTTTAGTTGGCAACGGGGAATAGCCAGCTTTAGCAAAAGGCTCCCAGTACATGCTTTGAAACTTCGTAGCAGAGACCAAATTCTTTGAAGCCTGTAAATCAAACTTGCTGACTGAAAGAAGCTCGGAACTTACCCACGTTTCATGTTCAATTACAGAGCTGTCCGTTTTAAACCCGACCAATTCTGAATTTGAAAACGCTTGCAAAGAAGAAGATTCCTCAAATCGTACTGAAGACACTGGTCTACTCGGTGTTAACGTCGGTGTCAACCTTCTTTCTGTCAGTGGGGTGTTGTGTGTTGATGCAGCTGTCGATAGAACGAAAGAAGAGCTGCCAAATTCACCGTTTTGTAATGCTTTCCTTTGAGTGGAATGTATAATTTCTGGGCTCCTTAAGTAGTTGTCTAGAGAACTAGTATGGCTTGATGCAGCTATAGCAGAAAAACGTGCTGAAAAACTTTGTGGTGAAACAGTTTGAATTGATGTTATCCCATTTGGTGCAACCCCTAGTGAAGCAACACTCGATGAAACATGTCCTGGTGACGAAATTACTGGTGATGCAATAACCGGAGACGATGACGCAAATTCTGCTGACGCAAGCGAGGGCGACACTTGTCTTAGTGACGATATTTCTAGTGGCGCATTACGCGTTGGCAATGATACAACTTCTACTGCCGGAAGCGATTGCGAAACATGTCTTAGTGACGAAATTCCTGGTAATGCAATACCAAAATATGATGACGCAACTTCTGCTAACGTAAACCATGGCGAAACATGTCTTGATGACGAAACTCCTTGTGACGTGACATCAAAAGGCGATGGCGCAAATTCTGCTGACGCAAGCGATGGCGAAACATGTCTTGGTGACGGAATTCCTGGTGATGCAATAACCAGAGACGATGACGCAACTTCTGCAGACACAAACCATGACAACACATGTCCTGTTGACAAATTTTCTGGTGATGAAATACCTAGTGACGATGAAGCATTTTCTGTTGATGGAAACCATGGGGACGCATGTCCTGGTGACGAAATTCCTGGTGACACGTTACCTGGTGAAAATGACGCAGCTTCCGCTGACGCAAACCATTGCGAAACATGTCTTGATGACGAAACTCCTTGTGACGTGACATCAAAAGGCGATGGCGCAAATTCTGCTGACGCAAGCGATGGCGAAACATGTCTTGGTGACGGAATTCCTGGTGATGCTATAACCAGAGACGATGACGCAACTTCTGCAGACACAAACCATGACAAAGCATGTCCTGATGACAAAATTTCTGGTGACACATTACCTGGTGAAAATGACGCAGCTTCCGCTGACGCAAACCGTGGCGAAACATATCTTGGTGACGAAATTTCTGGTGACGCAAGTCCTGCTGACAAAGCTTTTGCTGACGCAACTTCTGAAGGCAAAACTACTGGTGACGGACCTATGGCTGATGTAGCTTGAACTGTTGCATATGAACCAGCTGATACTGCCATAAGATTTTCTGACGGATAAACGACAGATGGTGCAAAAGTATTTGTCGAGATACTTATGGACGCATTTGAAAGCAAGGTTAATTCAATCAAGGTTGATTGAAAGTTGTCAAGCAATGAAGAAGACGGCAGAAAACCTTGTGTCAGTGAAGTCTGCGACTCAGTGGTGATTGAATTTAGAGAGGCGAGCACTGTCCTGCTTGGACTCAAAGAGGGTTTCGCAGTATCACTAGACCTCATAGGATCCGGTCTCATGGATAAATCTCGACTTACGCCTGGAGGGTTGGTCGGCAAAGGACCCAAAACATCATTTGCACCCTCCTGCCTATTTCTGGTAGAGTCGGTTTTGTCTGATCCCTGCAAAAATTGAAAAAGTAATTCTGACTAATGGATACCTTTAAATAAAAAGCTAAGAGCAACGAGCGTTGGTTTTTGAAGCAGCAAACTAGAGTTCGATTCCGACCAAGAGTGGTTCGATATGATATGGGCAGCACTATAGATATATTATATATATTCCATCAATTAAAATAAAAATGCTCCCCCAGAAGACGTTGCCACATCCCTCATCAAATCAGGTCTTGAGGCTACATTCCCTCATCACAGGAAGCAACGTTGGGCCGTTGGTGCATCGGCACAAGTTGCTTCACCTAACCCAAACAGAATCCTAACCTTTGATATAGCTTAAAAGACTCAAGTACAAGCAGCTTAAAGTTCTGGGCAGGGAATGGACCAGAAAAGTTCACTTTTCTCCACCATAGAGCCGATGCACCAGTCCTGCCTTAGATACCTAAGATATAACAGGGGAAGAGAAAACATGACTGAATTAAGAGCCTAGTCTTTCCTAAACGAAAAAAAACAAGAACTTCGAAATGAATCCCGTGATGCAAACAGGACCTAGCCTAATAAAATAGAATAAATAGGGATTTGGAGAAACACAATACGCTTGATATCAAAAGGGGAGGGAGGGACGGGATTAGAGAACAGCATGAAAACAGCATACGAAGTAAGCAAGATAATCCCGATCTGAGTCAAGGGACCCACACTTCGTGCAGAAGCCAAAACTACAGAACTCCTTCTTCTCTATTATTTCCAATGGCATCAAAGAAGCACATAAGGACTTAAATACCAAACTGAAGCATGGCAATTGACATCCAAATGAGAATAATACAAAAAAAGCTAAAATAATGCCGGTATCGAACTCCAGTTTGCTGCTTCAAAAACCCATGCTCATTCCACTGAGCCGAACGGCCCAATGAAAAGAGCGAAGAATCTCCAAAGCCAGCACTGGAGATTTCACCGTAGCCAAGGCTGTTTTTGTTTATCCTGTTTCGGCTTTGAGCCTTCGTCAGAGCCATTTTAACCATAGATATATAATCACAAAGCAAAGGCTGACAGGAAAATAATTCTTTCCACAAGGGTGCTGCCTAATTGTATCGAACTTGGTAGATATATTTATTCAGTAAGCCAAAGCTGACAGAAGGAAATTATTTCTACAAGGGTGCTGCCCAATCGAAAAATTTCTGCACCTGGTGGGAATCGAGAGGCAGTTTACTGCATCAAAAGCTACGATCATTGCACTGAGCCAAACGGACCAATGAAATGGCCGATGACTTCTGAAGCCACCCCTGGAGATCTCACCGTAGCCAGGGTAGTTGTCTCTTCTGTTTTGGCTTTCTAAGCCTTCGCCAGAGCCATGTTACCATTTATATTTATTCAGTATGCCAAGGCATATAATACATATTCATATATAGCTCATTTATTCATATATCTTTTTTAAGCAACCACGGATTGCAAAAAACTCTAAGATTGAAATTAAAAAAAAAGTTTTCATTCAACTTTCTACAAAACTGTAAGAATAGCCTTGACAATTTCATGGAGCCGTATTCATGGAACTGTCAAAAGGTTTTGATAGCATAAACGACGAGCTTTTAATTGCAAAATTACACGCATATCAATTTCGTTAAAATACCCTGCAGCTCAACCAATTCTACCTGTCAAATAAAAGCAAAGAATTAAAAAACAACCATTTCGGTGGCTGGAAAGAAATTGGTATTGGTGTCCCTCAAGGATCAGTGTTAGGACCTCTGTTGACAATGTATCTATAAATGACAAAAGAAATAACCAAAAGCTCCACGCACTTAGTCGCATATCAAATTTCATGAATCCTATCAAATAAGAGATTACGATGAACTGTTTTATAATATCACAATTTAATTTTGCCCTTTTGTATGGATATTTCACGATAGGGCTAACAATTCAATAGGTTTCGTGATAGAACATTGCAATATTTATGCAGAGTTAGTGATGCAAAATTGCAAAAATAACAGGAAAAATAACTGTTCATCAGAGCAATCTGCAATTCGTGATGATTGAAATATTCAAAACCAACAGAAATTCAAATCAAAATTTCATCAAAGATTTGAAGTGATAACAACTATAGTCCAAGGCCCCGCTTAGGGGTTGCATTCACACGGGAAGCCTTTAAATCGTTCCCTACTCTTCCTAAAATTGGAACGCACTCAAAAGTAATACGAAAAGTGGAACTGTACGTGATTGCGGCGCGTTACAGAACAGAAATACTACAGTACACTTCTGTTACAATTCCAAAGAATAAGGTTTTCCTTTCTCAATTCCCTTCATTTTGATGCGCTTAAGAAGAGTGACTCAAAAGGCTCGGCGGTTTAGTTTTCTGCTGTTCGTGTCGAAGTGGAGTTTGGTTGAAATTGTGGTACTCAAAATCTTCCATTATTGACATGCGCACTGGTTAACTTTTTGTTAAATTTGCTCTTGCTAACTAGTTGGCGTGTTAAGACAAATCATTGTACAATAACTGACTTTTTATAAATACTAGCTCATTCTGTTTTAGAAAATAAGGACGCCGAAGAGGGGAGCGGGGAGCCTGCTTCCTTTTGATAGCAGAGACAAGAAGCCAAAATTCCCTTTTCAAAGACGTGCCATCGGCAGTTTGTAATTATCAAAAGATTCATAGTAAATTCTGACGGTACTGCCTTGTTCATGACGACATTTCTCAAAACTTGTAAAAAAATTTCGTATGCCAAAGAAATCTAGCCAATTTTCAAGATGCCTAAAGAAGATCGAAACAAAATGACAGCTACGAAAAGATTGTTGGGAGCTGGGAATTACTTTTCAAATGCACTTTTACTCAAGCCGTCCTTTTTGCCCCTTGGTCGTTCCGGCGTCCCTGCGCACCATCACTATCCGATAGGAAAGATACGTAAACCAGACAAGAAAACAAAACATCTAATTGGTTCTTGAGAATCTGGTAGCAAGAGAAGTTAAATCTATTCTTTTGGGTACCAGAGAGAAAGTACCTGGAACGAGATCCCAAAACAAATACGAGATTCTGCCTCGAGAGTCCGTCTAAAATAAGATTAAAGAAGTTCTTGAGGTAGAGCGACGCAAACACGACCCCTTCGAAGAGCAGCTTTAGTTATGTTTTTTAAGTTAATTTGTTAAATAACTGATAGGGTATCGTATTTGAATAAGAGTAAATAATAAATGAATAATATTCAACTCCCAGAAGCAGATCACTGCCACTGGGTTCGCCGAAGTAAGAATCGCTGAAGTAAAAACCCGCCTTTAGTCGCTTAAATTCGAGTTACATTGAATTGCTATAGGCGGCGTAACGACGTCTTAAAAACATGGATATAACAATAATTGTGAGTTGTCGGCGATTTTATTTGAGACATTTTATCGAAAAGTGCTTACTGCTTACTGTTTTAATATGTTAGCGCTTTTCAAACAGCATGGAAAATCACGGAGACGTGTAATTACAGAGTGTGTGGTTTGGCTGCATCTTTTAGCAGGAAGAAGCGAAAAGTCTACGTCAATCATTTAGTTTTTTGGTAAATCCATTTGAAGTTATTGTACGATCCCTAGGAGGGGAAGGCTCATTCTCCGATTTGTTTACACTTTTTTTATAAGAACCAGTAAATTTAAGTTCAAGCTGACTGTTCTCAATTCATTCGAAAATCTGAGGCTGGATTGTTCTTGAATTGTTCTTATATTAATAGGGTGTAAGCAGTGTGATTGCTAGCTTTTTCGCTTTGGGGACGTGTTCAGGCCTCGTTTGCCAACAAAGTGAGTGAGACAACCTTCATTTGCCGGAAAGTTTGAATATTCACCGAAAAAGCCCCCACATGGCCAAAAATCCTCATTTTTGAGATAAAACGTTGTTCCAAATTGCATTTTGCTGAAGCTCAGTCTCTGCAGAAGCTTGTTTTTAATTTGTTCTTAACTTTTGACAAATTTTGAGGCTGATGTTCTTATAAAATTGTTCTTTTAATAACAAAGTGTACCTATTTAGAGAGCTTCACCATTAAATTGTTCCACAAAACTTTATTTTAATTCATTGTATTTGTAAAAATATATCCTTTTAGTTTATATCCTAAATATATATCCTAATTATCATTTCCTTGCAGTTTAGCTATTTGTCGGTAAAACAAATCTTGAATTTAATGAAGGATAATTTAATGTATACAAAATCGAAACTAGACAAAAAAACACTTTAAAAATCCCTTTAAATAAATATTCTAATAACTTCATTTACTGAGACTAAAATTGTAGAAAATATACAACAGATGTCTCTAGATTGCGCACACCTTACTAATGTTCGTGGACTGAATTCATAAAGCAAAGAGCAGTGTCAACAATTTGACGTATATTATATACTTACACAAGAAGCATAGAGAGCGATAGATTAAATGCAAACAGACGACGTTTAAGATTACCTTCGCTTGTTCGACAGACAGACAAATCAACATCATGCAGAGGAAGAGAAGTAGCTTGAGGACTTCGTGCGACATCTTGCGGCCGTTTCACTGAGCGCTAAGAGAAACTGTAACTGACTGCTGAGTAGAAAATGATCAACCAAAGCAGCTGCGATAAAAGCGCGGTTGTCCTTAGCAGCTGCGCTCGTATTATCCCCACAAGTACCGACATTAGAATATATTTGCTTCACATGCCTAAAAATCTCTAGATTACAATATATTCGGGACAAATGACATCTTTTAGATGTTGGCTATTGAAGGTATGCTGCCTACGCTGAGCACGAAGAGGGTGTAGCAACCCTCACATGGCAAGCTGGTGTGAGTCCTCTATTAGAGCCTTTGCAGGAGCACGGTGCTGTTATCCAGCTGGCAATGCCCCGAAGGCTGCATCAAAGAGAATAAAAACATTTCAAGAGCCATTTCCCTAAAGGGCTGACTCTTCTTATTTCAGGAAGTCCTGGTCTATCATGTTTCAACAATGACAATAAATGTCTAATAGAATGCATACATACATACACACATACACACATACACACATTGCGCCATCAAAGCGTCTTCTTTATTCTTCTTCTCCTTCCCGTCTCGTCCCGATGGCCGTAAACCCGTAAACCTGAATAACATACGATGGAAGTCTCGCAGATTCTGTTGCTTCTATAGTGCCCTTCAAGGCTGCTTTCTGGGTCCTAGACTATTACTCAAATTCTGAAATATCAGAACTGGAACATTATGCTGGCAACTGGAACACCGTGACATTTAACTTTCACTAAAACCAATACATTCAACTTTGTTATTATAGAAATCGATTGATGTATTGTTGTTTCATCATTGAATCGTTATTAGCATTTGTTGTGTCATAACTTTTACGAAGTTCATTTTTTCCAACCACACTTTCCTAAAGACATCTTCGCATGACTTAGATCTTGCGAACATTATCTAATGGGTTCGCTTTTACTTTAATTCAATTTTTTGTAGCATCATTATTCGGTTACAATCACTTTAGTTGCTATTGTACTTCAGTTGCAAGGAATTTTGATACTGCTGCAATCTGTTAAGAGAATGCGACGAATAGATAAGCAAATATCGAATCGGGGAAGAGAAATGCTTTGGCTTGCGCTAACTTCATTTAAACTCACATGAGTGGCTCACCTGATCGCGCTCCCATGGATTGTTTTCTAACTGAATGCCACTGATCCAGTCTGTCTTTCTCAAGGATTTCATTGAAGTTTACTCGCCTCAGGGCTGTAGAAGAGGGCGGCTAAGGAGGGCTCAGCCTTCCTTCTAATTTTCGAATTGGGTCTGCGCCTCCTCCTCCTCTTTATGCGGGGTAGTTCTACAATATCATGGCTAAGTTTTGCCAGAATCAAATCCGCGATTGAACCGATATTACTTTTTGACACAAGCATTCTTGCGTGACCTCAATAGCCCTCTTGATTACTGAAAACTCAATAAATGCTGGCAAAATTTTACTACTTTAAATTATATGTTCTTAAGATTTTCCTACACAAGAAGCAGGTAGACATTGAAAGATGATTTTACCCTAGAAAAAACGGGAAGGTAAAGAAATTGATATTGAGGAGGCATGCAAGCGAAAACAATTGAAACGTTCATTTTGTATACAATATAGAGAAAGTGCTATGGCCCTTTCTACATTTGTTGGTGTAGGCTCCACAAAAATAAACACTTCATTGAACTGAATTGAATAGGCACGGAAACGAGACCAAAAATGCCATTAAGTTGAATAGCAGGAAAAGGAAGCAATTCGAAGAGAGCGAGGTAGAAGAAAAGACGTGGGGATTGTACGTCAAGAAAAGGGACTGAATTTACATGTGATCATCGTTCGATTTTATTTAAATGTTCACAGTGGATAACGGAGAATTTATTGTGTGGTTTCTGCCAACAATGGCAATGTAAAGTTGCTTGAACGAGCCAGCAGCAAACATTGGCTCCACACTACTGACTGGCCCATACTTCACATGTAAACGCACCCTGAAGTCTGCAGACCTACCTCAAAGCGATCAGTACTTTTTTTAACTCATGCTCATAACAATCTAAAATAGACAAAATGTACCGTCCCGAGCACTGTCCCAAAAAAGATGCAGAATGATGCAGATAGAGGATTAAGATGTTGAAGTCTGCAGGCAGAGCTCTCGGTTGTGCTATGCCTCTCCTATTTCAAAACTGGCACAGATTCAAGATATCAAAATTATGAACAACTTACAAATATTTCACGAGGGGGTAGGACAAAAACAAGTTATCAAAAACGGGTTTGATGTGTGGATGTTTTTCAGCGTAGTCTTGTTAATTAAATTGTGAATAACATTTGGTAACCTTTCATCTTCATACAAAATAACTTGAACTAAAGCATCGTTGGATAGGCTTGCTAGGCCATTTGAAAGCAATATTGCGTTGACACTCTCGAGATCTCGTCTCTGAACATCGTATGAATGACAAGACAACACATTGTTCCGCATCTTCAATGCCATCTTTAACGGAACACATTGGATTAATTGTATCATCAAAACGTTGTATTAGAAAACTAAAAACTCGCAACTATGGCAAATAGCAGCTGTTCCTCAAGCAATTGATGATCGAGAAAGCTCTTACTGTTAGACAGTGCTGTAAATTTGAATTATCCCACCAATAGTTGAGTATATCTGAGTTTTTAAGCTTCAGAAAAGCGATATGCTAATTGATGTTGTTAAGGTCATATGGAAAAAACTCACGCTGTTAATAGGAGATATAATGTTTCCAAATGCTAAAAAGCTTCTTTTTAGCAGCGAAAAAAGTGACATAATATAGCATTGAACCGAACACCTTATCAGTTGCAAAGACACTTTTTCTATCATATGAGCCAATCAAAACTGGGAAAGATGCCTGTTGAAAAGCAGCTCAGTTGACAGCTCAGTCTTGTGTTTTTCGTCTCAAAACCAATGAATGAGAAGCACAACTTGACATCACTTCTCTATTTCCCTTCATCAATTTTGCCTTCGCTACTTCAGAGTATTACTTGAAGCGTTTCTCCAAACCAACTCTGTCCCCTTCCAAGAACGAATCTCCTTAAAATATTTGCCAATCATTTTCTTCGCAGTCTTTTAATGAACGATAAATTTGCGTTGTCTGATATCCCATACCTAAAAGATATCAATTTTAAGCAATAGGAAAATGTTACTGGCTACCTATGCACTATTGTGCTGGGAAAACGAAGAAGAGAAAGATTTTGATGAGTGCGGCAACGCCCGTCTTGGAGTCAAGAGCATGCGCAATAATGATCAAGTTTTATGCGCATGCTCTTTGACTCAAAGCCGTTGCCTTACCCATTAGAAAACTCTCTCTTGTTCGTTTTCCTAACCAAATTGATAGAAAAATTTGGAAGCGTCTAAGGATAGGATAATATACAAAAAAGAAATATAGTTTATTATAGAAAACCTTGAAAAAAGATCCTTTTCGAGCTAAAACTGACAAATGTTTGCTTCAGAAAAATTCTTAAAAATGGCTTTGAAAAAAGCAAACATTTAGTAAACTAAAGCTTTTTGTCTGACACTCTTTAGAGTTTAAAACGTCAGAACATAGACCGAAAACTCTACGTTAGGAAATATATATACCCAGTTGTGGATCGAAATAGGCCAATCAGAAACACGAGCACATAGCTGTTGAAAAATTCTTAGTAACACGAGCAAAATCAATTGTCGCCCTAGGGTCAGCAAAGAATCAAAAAGTTTGAATGGAATGTCTAAATTTCACATCTAAGCTACAGCGATCTACAGGTTAAATGCAACCTGCATGAATAAGTTAACATTTCAAATATTTTACATAGGTAGACGTCCATAAGAGAGCAATTTTTTTTAAAATAAATTCGTTTTTCCCCGGCACACTACAACTGTAAAGAAAACAAGGCTATAATTGCGACTTACTCTCTTATTGGCTTCTTTTCGTCAATCAATTTTTCGCCATTGTGCAGCAACCAGTATGTTTTCCATATATACCTCCTAGGGATAACGCATAGAAGATAATTTGTAGTCCTCGCGACACCAAACTCGAAATTTTATGATAAAGAAGCTAGTTGTGCTGGTAGTTGTGCTTTTGTTGTTGATGATGATGATGATGATGATGATGATGATGATGAAGATGATAATGATGAAGATGATAATGATGATGATGATGAAGATGATAATGATGATGATGATAATGATGATGATGATGATGATAATGATGATGACTGATGGTGGAGGCAGATGGAATTATTAAGTGTGACTGCAAGGAGATGTGGTACAACAAAAAACCACCAAAAACACAGTTTCACAGCTACATATCCCACGTATATTAGGCCAGTCAATAATTAATACAATGTGACACTGAATGAATGAAAATAAAATTTTAAACCCCCAAGTCTCACGTTGAATATGAAATTGATGGTAAATGTAACGGTCCTCAAGGAACGGTCCTCAAGCAACGGTCCTCAAGGAACGATCCTCAAGGAACGGTCCTCAAGGAACGGTTCTCAAGGAACGGTCCTCAACGAACGGTCCTCAACGAACGGTCCTCAACAAACGGTCCTCAACGAACGGTCCTCAACGAACGGTCCTCAACGAACGGTCCTCAACGAACGGTCCTCAACGAACGGTCCTCAACGAACGGTCCTCAACGAACGGTCCTCAACGAACGGTCCTCAACGAACGGTCCTCAACGAACGGTCCTCAACGAACGGTCCTCAACGAACGGTCCTCAACGAACAGTCCTCAACGAACGGTCCTCAACGAACGGTCCAGATAACACCATTCTGTTGTATCTGGAACAGTTTTGTCGAAAGCTGAGACAACCCTCTAATATATGTAAACTTTAGCCACGTTTGTATTGTGATATTCAGAAACGAATTTTTAAGTCTCATCTCGAGCCCCACTTCTTTTTTTACATTAAAAGGCTGGTAATCGTAATGTAAACGAAGCGAGGTTTGACCTGGGGCAAGATTGAGTTAGTTGTAAACTTTAACCAAAGGTATTTTTTAAGCATCAAAATGATCACATAGATAATTCTCCAATTGAGAGAGTGAATCTTTTTCAACTTTAGAGAAAATCAGCATGTTTCTGCAGGTATCCTGCCTAAATGTTGCAAAATTTCAAAATCACTATCTTCCCTTACAGCGGCATTAACATCTTCTATTTATTGAAACGGGTGTCTGACGTAAAGTACTTTAGACTTTAGCATGACATGTTTCCGCTTTTCTGTGCTATTTTCAAACTTCAAAGTTTGAGGTACAAAGAGATTATTTTATTATAAAATTGGTTATTAGTAATTATAACTAATAATTTATATATAGATAAACAAATTGGACAGTAGTTCTTTCTTTCACAATGAAAAGGTTTGGGATAACCCGGTTACCAGACTTACTCTATAAAATTTGACATAGCATGCAGTGGCGGACACTTCACTGCTCGTTGGCTTGTTGGTAGGGAGGGGGAGGGGGGTGTGGAAGGGATACAGAGTCTGGTGATGCTGCGACCACCCACTCTATACGCTCGGAAAACGTGGACAACGCTCATTGAAATTGCTTCATCAATGCTGTTTATTAGATGATTCATCAAAGGTATCCTTCTAAAAAACTCTTTCGTAATATATCCCGGAATAGCTACAATTCAAGGAACTCCACTACTAGAAGAGCATTATTCAAGCAAATTTGTGCCTTGAAAATGTGCCGTTGTCTCTGGCAAGCCCAAAGAATTATGAAAATCAATATGGTTCCATTTCTTACGAGCATCTAGATTTTAAATGACAATAGAAAGCAGCACTTAGGCCGCTGTCATTTCCATCCTTTTATAAAGCGCATTTTCAAATGTATCCGATTCATATCAGAATCAGGTGAATACAGGGCAAAACGAATAAAGTCTGGTCGGATTTCTTATAAAAAGGAGTAGCGTGAATTGGGCCTTATTCTAGATTGGGAAATTGAAGACACTTTCTTTATATCAAGCTAATCAAAATTAACTATGATCAAACCACCAATGCGTTTATCAAAATGAAATTATAATCTTCTTTTATTAAACTTGCAAGCTTATGCAATATAAAGTGTTTATTCATGAAACTTTATTCTGTTAGGTTGCAGTACAGTAGGCCCATCCTACCATCGTGCTCATTGAATATTGTTGTCGTGATTAGGAATCCTACACAAAAGTTGTATCGTTTTAGGCTACATTTCATAATACTTTCAGCTAGAAAATTCCCCCTTTTACTTTCAAATAACTAGGGTGGGAGAGGGGGGCGCGGTCGCCTCCTTCGCCCCTAGCGTCTGCCACTGATAGCACGACGCCAATCTGCTTTTCATTTACGAACAAAACAGCATCAAAGCGAGACAATTATGATGAAGCTGAAATGAAATCAAAGTTTTTCCTCGCCCCTGACCTTCTTAAGCTCAAACGTACCCGATTATGATTCAACTCAAGGGGGGAGATTTGTCGCAAACTCGTAGATCCATTCAAGTGCTGGATTTAGCAGGTTTCCCGAGACGACTACATGATCATTGCCCTGTGCGCCTCGCTCGCTTTATTCGCAATTTATAGGTATGTACGTCATGCTCACACCTAGACAATGCTTAGGTGTGAAGCTTCTCTGGTGTCGTCAACTGCTTTTCAACGCAATAACAATCAATGCCCGGTGCATAATACGAAGATGGAATCCTTCTGACAACATAAACAAAACTTCAAAAGGCGTGTTGGGTTTAGAAAGTGCTTATCCAGGGTTTGTTGAAAGCTGCATATGCAAAAATCAAGTTCTTCTTCATCTGCAGATTCG